>NW_027207813.1:0-85990 GCF_963455315.2 Globicephala melas
GGCGCGGGTTAGTGTCAGCGTACGGGTTAGGATTAGGGGACGGGTGAGGGTCAGGCTTCGGGGAAGGGTTAGGGTTAGGGTTCGGGCTAGGGTTAGGGTTAGGGGACGGGGAAGGTTTAGGGTCCAGGTGAGGGTACGACAACGCTTTAGGGGGAGCGTACGTGTGAGGGCGCGGGTTAGTGTCAGCGTACGGGTTAGGATTAGGGGACGGGTGAGGGTCAGGCTTCGGGGAAGGGTTAGGGTTAGGGTTCGGGCTAGGGTTAGGGTTAGGGGACGGGGACGGTTTAGGGTCCAGGTGAGGGTACGACAACGCTTTAGGGGGAGCGTACGTGTGAGGGCGCGGGTTAGTGTCAGCGTACGGGTTAGGATTAGGGGACGGGTGAGGGTCAGGCTTCGGGGAAGGGTTAGGGTTAGGGTTCGGGCTAGGGTTAGGGTTAGGGGACGGGGACGGTTTAGGGTCCAGGTGAGGGTACGACAACGCTTTAGGGGGAGCGTACGTGTGAGGGCGCGGGTTAGTGTCAGCGTACGGGTTAGGATTAGGGGACGGGTGAGGGTCAGGCTTCGGGGAAGGGTTAGGGTTAGGGTTCGGGCTAGGGTTAGGGTTAGGGGACGGGGACGGTTTAGAGTCCAGGTGAGGGTACGACAACGCTTTAGGGGGAGCGTACGTGTGAGGGCGCGGGTTAGTGTCAGCGTACGGGTTAGGATTAGGGGACGGGTGAGGGTCAGGCTTCGGGGAAGGGTTAGGGTTAGGGTTCGGGCTAGGGTTAGGGTTAGGGGACGGGGACGGTTTAGGGTCCAGGTGAGGGTACGACAACGCTTTAGGGGGAGCGTACGTGTGAGGGCGCGGGTTAGTGTCAGCGTACGGGTTAGGATTAGGGGACGGGTGAGGGTCAGGCTTCGGGGAAGGGTTAGGGTTAGGGTTCGGGCTAGGGTTAGGGTTAGGGGACGGGGACGGTTTAGGGTCCAGGTGAGGGTACGACAACGCTTTAGGGGGAGCGTACGTGTGAGGGCGCGGGTTAGTGTCAGCGTACGGGTTAGGATTAGGGGACGGGTGAGGGTCAGGCTTCGGGGAAGGGTTAGGGTTAGGGTTCGGGCTAGGGTTAGGGTTAGGGGACGGGGACGGTTTAGGGTCCAGGTGAGGGTACGACAACGCTTTAGGGGGAGCGTACGTGTGAGGGCGCGGGTTAGTGTCAGCGTACGGGTTAGGATTAGGGGACGGGTGAGGGTCAGGCTTCGGGGAAGGGTTAGGGTTAGGGTTCGGGCTAGGGTTAGGGTTAGGGGACGGGGACGGTTTAGGGTCCAGGTGAGGGTACGACAACGCTTTAGGGGGAGCGTACGTGTGAGGGCGCGGGTTAGTGTCAGCGTACGGGTTAGGATTAGGGGACGGGTGAGGGTCAGGCTTCGGGGAAGGGTTAGGGTTAGGGTTCGGGCTAGGGTTAGGGTTAGGGGACGGGGACGGTTTAGGGTCCAGGTGAGGGTACGACAACGCTTTAGGGGGAGCGTACGTGTGAGGGCGCGGGTTAGTGTCAGCGTACGGGTTAGGATTAGGGGACGGGTGAGGGTCAGGCTTCGGGGAAGGGTTAGGGTTAGGGTTCGGGCTAGGGTTAGGGTTAGGGGACGGGGACGGTTTAGGGTCCAGGTGAGGGTACGACAACGCTCTAGGGGGAGTGTACGTGTGAGGGCGCGGGTTAGTGTCAGCGTACGGGTTAGGATTAGGGGACGGGTGAGGGTCAGGCTTCGGGGAAGGGTTAGGGTTAAGGTTCGGGCTAGGGTTAGGGTTAGGGGACGGGGACGGTTTAGGGTCCAGGTGAGTGTACGACAACGCTCTAGGGGGAGCGTACGTGTGAGGGCGCGGGTTAGTGTCAGCGTACGTGTTAGGATTAGGGGAAGGGTGAGGGTCAGGCTTCGCGGAAGGGTTAGGGTTAGGGTTCGGGCTAAGGTTAGGGTTAGGGGACGGGGACGGTTTAGGGTCCAGGTGAGGGTACGACAACGCTTTAGGGGGAACGTACGTGTGAGGGCGCGGGTTAGTGTCAGCGTACGGGTTAGGATTAGGGGAAGGGTGAGTGTCAGGCTTCGGGGAAGGGTTGGGTTAGGGTTCGGGCTAGGGTTAGGGTTAGGGGACGGGGACGGTTTAGGGTCCAGGTGAGGGTACGACAACGCTTTAGGGGGAGCGTACGTGTGAGGGCGCGGCTTAGTGTCAGCGTACGGGTTAGGATTAGGGGACGGGTGAGGGTCAGGCTTCGGGGAAGGGTTAGGGTTAGGGTTCGGGCTAGGGTTAGGGTTAGGGGACGGGGACGGTTTAGGGTCCAGGTGAGGGTACGACAACGCTTTAGGGGGAGCGTACGTGTGAGGGCGCGGGTTAGTGTCAGCGTACGGGTTAGGATTAGGGGACGGGTGAGGGTCAGGCTTCGGGGAAGGGTTAGGGTTAGGGTTCGGGCTAGGGTTAGGGTTAGGGGACGGGGACGGTTTAGGGTCCAGGTGAGGGTACGACAACGCTTTAGGGGGAGCGTACGTGTGAGGGCGCGGGTTAGTGTCAGCGTACGGGTTAGGATTAGGGGACGGGTGAGGGTCAGGCTTCGGGGAAGGGTTAGGGTTAGGGTTCGGGCTAGGGTTAGGGTTAGGGGACGGGGACGGTTTAGGGTCCAGGTGAGGGTACGACAACGCTTTAGGGGGAGCGTACGAGTGAGGGCGCGGGTTAGTGTCAGCGTACGGGTTAGGATTAGGGGACGGGTGGGTGTCAGGCTTCGGGGAAGGGTTAGGGTTAGGGTTCGGGCTAGGGTTAGGGTTAGGGGACGGGGACGGTTTAGGGTCCAGGTGAGGGTACGACAACGCTTTAGGGGGAGCGTACGTGTGAGGGCGCGGCTTAGTGTCAGCGTACGGGTTAGGATTAGGGGACGGGTGAGGGTCAGGCTTCGGGGAAGGGTTAGGGTTAGGGTTCGGGCTAGGGTTAGGGTTAGGGGACGGGGACGGTTTAGGGTCCAGGTGAGGGTACGACAACGCTTTAGGGGGAGCGTACGTGTGAGGGCGCGGGTTAGTGTCAGCGTACGGGTTAGGATTAGGGGACGGGTGAGGGTCAGGCTTCGGGGAAGGGTTAGGGTTAGGGTTCGGGCTACGGTTAGGGTTAGGGGACGGGGACGGTTTAGGGTCCAGGTGAGGGTACGACAACGCTTTAGGGGGAGCGTACGTGTGAGGGCGCGGGTTAGTGTCAGCGTACGGGTTAGGATTAGGGGACGGGTGAGGGTCAGGCTTCGGGGAAGGGTTAGGGTTAGGGTTCGGGCTAGGGTTAGGGTTAGGGGACGGGGACGGTTTAGGGTCCAGGTGAGGGTACGACAACGCTTTAGGGGGAGCGTACGTGTGAGGGCGCGGGTTAGTGTCAGCGTACGGGTTAGGATTAGGGGACGGGTGAGGGTCAGGCTTTGGGGAAGGGTTAGGGTTAGGGTACGGGCTAGGGTTAGGGTTAGGGGACGGGGACGGTTTAGGGTCCAGGTGAGGGTACGACAACGATTTAGGGGGAGCGTACGTGTGAGGGCGCGGGTTAGTGTCAGCGTACGGGTTAGGATTAGGGGACGGGTGAGGGTCAGGCTTCGGGGAAGGGTTAGGGTTAGGGTTCGGGCTAGGGTTAGGGTTAGGAAACGGGGACGGTTTAGGGTCCAGGTGAGGGTACGACAACGTTGTAGGGGGAGCGTACGTGTGATGGCGCGGGTTAGTGTCAGCGTACGGGTTAGGATTAGGGGATGGGTGAGGGTCAGGCTTCGGGGAAGTGTTAGTGTTAGGGTTCGGGCTAGGGTTAGGGTTAGGGGACGGGGACGGTTTAGGGTCCAGGTGAGGGTACGACAACGCTTTAGGGGGAGCGTACGTGTGAGGGCGCGGGTTAGTGTCAGCGTACGGGTTAGGATTATGGGACGGGTGAGGGTCAGGCTTCGGGGAAGGGTTAGGGTTAAGGTTCGGGCTAGGGTTAGGGTTAGGGGACGGGGACGGTTTAGGGTCCAGGTGAGGGTACGACAACGCTCTAGGGAGAGCGTACGTGTGAGGGCGCGGGTTAGTGTCAGCGTACGGGTTAGGATTAGGGGACGGGTGAGGGTCAGGCTTCGGGGAAGGGTTAGGGTTAGGGTTCGGGCTAGGGTTAGGGTTAGGGGACGGGGACGGTTTAGGGTCCAGGTGAGGGTACGACAACGCTTTAGGGGGAGCGTACGTGTGAGGGCGCGGGTTAGTGTCAGCGTACGGGTTAGGATAAGGGGACGGGTGAGGGTCAGGCTTCGGGGAAGGGTTAGGGTTAGGGTTCGGGCTAGGGTTAGGGTTAGGGGACGGGGACGGTTTAGGGTCCAGGTGAGGGTACGACAACGCTTTAGGGGGAGCGTACATGTGAGGGCGCGGGTTAGTGTCAGCGTACGGGTTAGGATTAGGGGACGGTTGAGGGTCAGGCTTCGGGGAAGGGTTACGGTTAGGGTTCGGGCTAGGGTTAGGGTTAGGGGACGGGGACGGTTTAGGGTCCAGGTGAGGGTACGACAACGCTCTAGGGGGAGCGTACGTGTGAGGGCGCGGGTTAGTGTCAGCGTACGGGTTAGGATTAGGGGAAGGGTGAGGGTCAGGCTTCGCGGAAGTGTTAGGGTTAGGGTTCGGGCTAAGGTTAGGGTTAGGGGACAGGGACGGTTTAGGGTCCAGGTGAGGGTACGACAACGCTTTAGGGGGAGCGTACGTGTGAGGGCTCGGGTTAGTGTCTGCGTACGGGTTAGGATTAGGGGAAGGGTGAGTGTCAGGCTTCGGGGAAGGGTTAGGGTTAGGGTTCGGGCTAGGGTTAGGGTTAGGGGACGGGGACGGTTTAGGGTCCAGGTGAGGGTACGACAGCGCTTTAGGGGGAGCGTACGTGTGAGGGCGCGGCTTAGTGTCAGCGTACGGGTTAGGATTAGGGGACGGGTGAGGGTCAGGCTTCGGGGAAGGGTTAGGGTTAGGGTTCGGGCTAGGGTTAGGGTTAGGGGACGGGGACGGTTTAGGGTCCAGGTGAGGGTACGACAACTCTTTAGGGGGAGCGTACGTGTGAGGGCGCGGGTTAGTGTCAGCGTACGGGTTAGGATTAGGGGACGGGTGAGGGTCAGGCTTCGGGGAAGGGTTAGGGTTAGGGTTCGGGCTAGGGTTAGGGTTAGGGGACGGGGACGGTTTAGGGTCCAGGTGAGGGTACGACAACGCTTTAGGGGGAGCGTACGTGTGAGGGCGCGGGTTAGTGTCAGCGTACGGGTTAGGATTAGGGGACGGGTGAGGGTCAGGCTTCGGGGAAGGGTTAGGGTTAGGGTTCGGGCTAGGGTTAGGGTTAGGGGACGGGGAAGGTTTAGGGTCCAGGTGAGGGTACGACAACGCTTTAGGGGGAGCGTACGTGTGAGGGCGCGGGTTAGTGTCAGCGTACGGGTTAGGATTAGGGGACGGGTGAGGGTCAGGCTTCGGGGAAGGGTTAGGGTTAGGGTTCGGGCTAGGGTTAGGGTTAGGGGACGGGGACGGTTTAGGGTCCAGGTGAGGGTACGACAACGCTTTAGGGGGAGCGTACGTGTGAGGGCGCGGGTTAGTGTCAGCGTACGGGTTAGGATTAGGGGACGGGTGAGGGTCAGGCTTCGGGGAAGGGTTAGGGTTAGGGTTCGGGCTAGGGTTAGGGTTAGGGGACGGGGACGGTTTAGGGTCCAGGTGAGGGTACGACAACGCTTTAGGGGGAGCATACGTGTGAGGGCGCGGGTTAGTGTCAGCGTACGGGTTAGGATTAGGGGACGGGTGAGGGTCAGGCTTCGGGGAAGGGTTAGGGTTAGGGTTCGGGCTAGGGTTAGGGTTAGGGGACGGGGACGGTTTAGGGTCCAGGTGAGGGTACGACAACGCTTTAGGGGGAGCGTACGTGTGAGGGCGCGGGTTAGTGTCAGCGTACGGGTTAGGATTAGGGGACGGGTGAGGGTCAGGCTTCGGGGAAGGGTTAGGGTTAGGGTTCGGGCTAGGGATAGGGTTAGGGGACGGGGACGGTTTAGGGTCCAGGTGAGGGTACGACAACGCTTTAGGGGGAGCGTACGTGTGAGAGCGCGGGTTAGTGTCAGCGTACGGGTTAGGATTAGGGGACGGGTGAGGGTCAGGCTTCGGGGAAGGGTTAGGGTTAGGGTTCGGGCTAGGGTTAGGGTTAGGGGACGGGGACGGTTTAGGGTCCAGGTGAGGGTACGACAACGCTTTAGGGGGAGCGTACGTGTGAGGGCGCGGGTTAGTGTCAGCGTACGGGTTAGGATTATGGGACGGGTGAGGGTCAGGCTTCGGGGAAGGGTTAGGGTTAAGGTTCGGGCTAGGGTTAGGGTTAGGGGACGGGGACGGTTTAGGGTCCAGGTGAGGGTACGACAACGCTCTAGGGAGAGCGTACGTGTGAGGGGGCGGGTTAGTGTCAGCGTAAGGGTTAGGATTAGGGGACGGGTGAGGGTCAGGCTTCGGGGAAGGGTTAGGGTTAGGGTTCGGGCTAGGGTTAGGGTTAGGGGACGGGGACGGTTTAGGGTCCAGGTGAGGGTACGACAACGCTTTAGGGGGAGCGTACGTGTGAGGGCGCGGCTTAGTGTCAGCGTACGGGTTAGGATTAGGGGACGGGTGAGGGTCAGGCTTCGGGGAAGGGTTAGGGTTAGGGTTCGGGCTAGGGTTAGGGTTAGGGGACGGGGACGGTTTAGGGTCCAGGTGAGGGTACGACAACGCTTTAGGGGGAGCGTACGTGTGAGGGCGCGGCTTAGTGTCAGCGTACGGGTTAGGATTAGGGGACGGGTGAGGGTCAGGCTTCGGGGAAGGGTTAGGGTTAGGGTTCGGGCTAGGGTTAGGGTTAGGGGACGGGGACGGTTTAGGGTCCAGGTGAGGGTACGACAACGCTTTAGGGGGAGCGTACGTGTGAGGGCGCGGGTTAGTGTCAGCGTACGGGTTAGGATTAGGGGACGGGTGAGGGTCAGGCTTCGGGGAAGGGTTAGGGTTAGGGTTCGGGCTAGGGTTAGGGTTAGGGGACGGGGACGGTTTAGGGTCCAGGTGAGGGTACGACAACTCTTTAGGGGGAGCGTACGTGTGAGGGCGCGGCTTAGTGTCAGCGTACGGGTTAGGATTAGGGGACGGGTGAGGGTCAGGCTTCGGGGAAGGGTTAGGGTTAGGGTTCGGGCTAGGGTTAGGGTTAGGGGACGGGGACGGTTTAGGGTCCAGGTGAGGGTACGACAACGCTTTAGGGGGAGCGTACGTGTGAGGGCGCGGCTTAGTGTCAGCGTACGGGTTAGGATTAGGGGACGGGTGAGGGTCAGGCTTCGGGGAAGGGTTAGGGTTAGGGTTCGGGCTAGGGTTAGGGTTAGGGGACGGGGACGGTTTAGGGTCCAGGTGAGGGTACGACAACGCTTTAGGGGGAGCGTACGTGTGAGGGCGCGGGTTAGTGTCAGCGTACGGGTTAGGATTAGGGGACGGGTGAGGGTCAGGCTTCGGGGAAGGGTTAGGGTTAGGGTTCGGGCTAGGGTTAGGGTTAGGGGACGGGGACGGTTTAGGGTCCAGGTGAGGGTACGACAACGCTTTAGGGGGAGCGTACGTGTGAGGGCGCGGCTTAGTGTCAGCATACGGGTTAGGATTAGGGGACGGGTGAGGGTCAGGCTTCGGGGAAGGGTTAGGGTTAGGGTTCGGGCTAGGGTTAGGGTTAGGGGACGGGGACGGTTTAGGGTCCAGGTGAGGGTACGACAACGCTTTAGGGGGAGCGTACGTGTGAGGGCGCGGCTTAGTGTCAGCGTACGGGTTAGGATTAGGGGACGGGTGAGGGTCAGGCTTCGGGGAAGGGTTAGGGTTAGGGTTCGGGCTAGGGTTAGGGTTAGGGGACGGGGACGGTTTAGGGTCCAGGTGAGGGTACGACAACGCTTTAGGGGGAGCGTACGTGTGAGGGCGCGGGTTAGTGTCAGCGTACGGGTTAGGATTAGGGGACGGGTGAGGGTCAGGCTTCGGGGAAGGGTTAGGGTTAGGGTTCGGGCTAGGGTTAGGGTTAGGGGACGGGGACGGTTTAGGGTCCAGGTGAGGGTACGACAACGCTTTAGGGGGAGCGTACGTGTGAGGGCGCGGGTTAGTGTCAGCGTACGGGTTAGGATTAGGGGACGGGTGAGGGTCAGGCTTCGGGGAAGGGTTAGGGTTAGGGTTCGGGCTAGGGTTAGGGTTAGGGGACGGGGACGGTTTAGGGTCCAGGTGAGGGTACGACAACGCTTTAGGGGGAGCGTACGTGTGAGGGCGCGGGTTAGTGTCAGCGTACGGGGTAGGATTAGGGGACGGGTGAGGGTCAGGCTTCGGGGAAGGGTTAGGGTTAGGGTTCGGGCTAGGGTTAGGGTTAGGGGACGGGGACGGTTTAGGGTCCAGGTGAGGGTACGACAACGCTTTAGGGGGAGCGTACGTGTGAGGGCGCGGGTTAGTGTCAGCGTACGGGTTAGGATTAGGGGACGGGTGAGGGTCAGGCTTCGGGGCAGGGTTAGGGTTAGGGTTCGGGCTAGGGTTAGGGTTAGGGGACGGGGACGGTTTAGGGTCCAGGTGAGGGTACGACAACGCTTCAGGGGGAGCGTACGTGTGAGGGCGCGGGTTAGTGTCAGCGTACGGGTTAGGATTAGGGGACGGGTGAGGGTCAGGCTTCGGGGAAGAGTTAGGGTTAGGGTTCTGTCTAGGGTTAGGGTTAGGGGACGGGGACAGTTTAGGGTCCAGGTGAGGGTACGACAATGCTTTAGGGGGAGCGTACGTGTGAGGGCGCGGGTTAGTGTCAGCGTACGGGTTAGGATTATGGGACGGGTGAGGGTCAGGCTTCGGGGAAGAGTTAGGGTTAGGGTTTGGGCTAGGGTTAGGGTTAGGGGACGGGGACGGTTTAGGGTCCAGGTGAGGGTACGACAACGCTTTAGGGGGAGCGTACGTGTGAGGGCGCGGGTTAGTGTCAGCGTACGGGTTAGGATTAGGGGCCGGGTGAGGGTCAGGCTTCGGGGAATGGTTAGGGTTAGGGTTCGGGCTAGGGTTAGGGTTAGGGGACGGGGACGGTTTAGGGTCCAGGTGAGGGTACGACAACGCTTTAGGGGGAGCATACGTGTGAGGTTGCGGGTTAGTGTCAGCGTACGGGTTAGGATTAGGGGACGGGTGAGGGTCAGGCTTCGGGGAAGGGTTAGGGTTAGGGTTCGGGCTAGGGTTAGGGTTAGGGGACGGGGACGGTTTAGGGTCCAGGTGAGGGTACGACAACGCTTTAGGGGGAGCGAACGTGTGAGGGCGCGGGTTAGTGTCAGCGTACGGGTTAGGATTAGGGGACGGGTGAGGGTCAGGCTTCGGGGAAGGGTTAGGGTTAGGGTTCGGGCTAGGGATAGGGTTAGGGGACGGGGACGGTTTAGGGTCCAGGTGAGGGTACGACAACGCTTTAGGGAGAGCGTACGTGTGAGGGCGCGGGTTAGTGTCAGCGTACGGGTTAGGATTAGGGGACGGGTGAGGGTCAGGCTTCGGGGAAGGGTTAGGGTTAGGGTTCGGGCTAGGGTTAGGGTTAGGGGACGGGAACGGTTTAGGGTCCAGGTGAGGGTAGGACAACGCTTTAGGGGGAGCGTACGTGTGAGGGCGCGGGTTAGTGTCAGCGTACGGGTTAGGATTAGGGGATGGGTGAGGGTCAGGCTTGGGGAAGGGTTAGGGTTAGGGTTCGGGCTAGAGTTAGGGTTAGGGGACGGGGACGGTTTAGGGTCCAGGTGAGGGTACGACAACGCTTTAGGGGGAGCGTACGTGTGAGGGCGTGGGTTAGTGTCAGCGTACGGGTTAGGATTAGGGGACGGGTGAGTGTCAGGCTTCGGGGAAGGGTTAGGGTTAGGGTTCGGGCTAGGGTTAGGGTTAGGGGACGGGGACGGTTTAGGGTCCAGGTGAGGGTAGGACAACGCTTTAGGGGGAGCGTACGTGTGAGGACGCGGGTTAGTGTCAGCGTACGGGTTAGGATTAGGGGACGGGTGAGGGTCAGGCTTGGGGAAGGGTTAGGGTTAGGGTTCGGGCTAGGGTTAGGGTTAGGGGACGGGGACGGTTTAGGGTCCAGGTGAGGGTACGACAACGCTTTAGGGGGAGCGTACGTGTGAGGGCGCGGGTTAGTGTCAGCGTACGGGTTAGGATTAGGGGACGGGTGAGGGTCAGGCTTCGGGGAAGGGTTAGGGTTAGGGTTCGGGCTAGGGTTAGGGTTAGGGGACGGGGAAGGTTTAGGGTCCAGGTGAGGGTACGACAACGCTTTAGGGGGAGCGTACGTGTGAGGGCGCGGGTTAGTGTCAGCGTACGGGTTAGGATTAGGGGATGGGTGAGGGTCAGGCTTCGGGGAAGGGTTACGGTTACGGTTCGGGCTAGGGTTAGGGTTAGGGGACGGGGACGGTTTAGGGTCCAGGTGAGGGTACGACAACGCTTTAGGGGGAGCGTACGTGTGAGGGCGCGGGTTAGTGTCAGCGTACGGGTTAGGATTAGGGGACGGGTGAGGGTCAGGCTTCGGGGAAGGGTTAGGGTTAGGGTTCGGGCTAGGGTTAGGGTTAGGGGACGGGGACGGTTTAGGGTCCAGGTGAGGGTACGACAACGCTTTAGGGGGAGCGTACGTGTGAGGGCGCGGGTTAGTGTCAGCGTACGGGTTAGGATTAGGGGACGGGTGAGGGTCAGGCTTCGGGGAAGGGTTAGGGTTAGGGTTCGGGCTAGGGTTAGGGTTAGGGGACGGGGACGGTTTAGGGTCCAGGTGAGGGTACGACAACGCTTTAGGGGGAGCGTACGTGTGAGGGCGCGGGTTAGTGTCAGCGTACGGGTTAGGATTAGGGGACGGGTGAGGGTCAGGCTTCGGGGAAGGGTTAGGGTTAGGGTTCGGGCTAGGGTTAGGGTTAGGGGACGGGGACGGTTTAGGGTCCAGGTGAGGGTACGACAACGCTTTAGGGGGAGCGTACGTGTGAGGGCGCGGCTTAGTGTCAGCGTACGGGTTAGGATTAGGGGACGGGTGAGGGTCAGGCTTCGGGGAAGGGTTAGGGTTAGGGTTCGGGCTAGGATTAGGGTTAGGGGACGGGGACGGTTTAGGGTCCAGGTGAGGGTACGACAACGCTTTAGGGGGAGCGTACGTGTGAGGGCGCGGGTTAGTGTCAGCGTACGGGTTAGGATTAGGGGACGGGTGAGGGTCAGGCTTCGGGGAAGGGTTAGGGTTAGGGTTCGGGCTAGGGTTAGGGTTAGGGGACGGGGACGGTTTAGGGTCCAGGTGAGGGTACGACAACGCTGTAGGGGGAGCGTACGTGTGAGGGCGCGGGTTAGTGTCAGCGTACGGGTTAGGATTAGGGGACGGCTGAGGGTCAGGCTTCGGGGAAGGGTTAGGGTTAGGGTTCGGGCTAGGGATAGGGTTAGGGGACGGGGACGGTTTAGGGTCCAGGTGAGGGTACGACAACGCTTTAGGGGGAGCGTACGTGTGAGGGCGCGGGTTAGTGTCAGCGTACGGGTTAGGATTAGGGGACGGGTGAGGGTCAGGCTTCGGGGAAGGGTTAGGGTTAGGGTTCGGGCTAGGGTTAGGGTTAGGGGACGGGGACGGTTTAGGGTCCAGGTGAGGGTACGACAACGCTTTAGGGGGAGCGTACGTGTGAGGGCGCGGGTTAGTGTCAGCGTACGGGTTAGGATTAGGGGACGGGTGAGGGTCAGGCTTCGGGGAAGGGTTAGGGTTAGGGTTCGGGCTAGGGTTAGGGTTAGGGGACGGGGACGGTTTAGGGTCCAGGTGAGGGTAGGACAACGCTTTAGGGGGAGCGTACGTGTGAGGGCGCGGGTTAGTGTCAGCGTACGGGTTAGGATTAGGGGATGGGTGAGGGTCAGGCTTGGGGAAGGTTTAGGGTTAGGGTTCGGGCTAGAGTTAGGGTTAGGGGACGGGGACGGTTTAGGGTCCAGGTGAGGGTACGACAACGCTTTAGGGGGAGCGTACGTGTGAGGGCGTGGGTTAGTGTCAGCGTACGGGTTAGGATTAGGGGACGGGTGAGGGTCAGGCTTCGGGAAAGGGTTAGGGTTAGGGTTCGGGCTACGGTTAGGGTTAGGGGACGGGGACGGTTTAGGGTCCAGGTGAGGGTAGGACAACGCTTTAGGGGGAGCGTACGTGTGAGGACGCGGGTTAGTGTCAGCGTACGGGTTAGGATTAGGGGACGGGTGAGGGTCAGGCTTGGGGAAGGGTTAGGGTTAGGGTTCGGGCTAGGGTTAGGGTTAGGGGACGGGGACGGTTTAGGGTCCAGGTGAGGGTACGACAACGCTTTAGGGGGAGCGTACGTGTGAGGGCGCGGGTTAGTGTCAGCGTACGGGTTAGGATTAGGGGACGGGTGAGGGTCAGGCTTCGGGGAAGTGTTAGGGTTAGGGTTCGGGCTAGGGTTAGGGTTAGGGGACGGGGAAGGTTTAGGGTCCAGGTGAGGGTACGACAACGCTTTAGGGGGAGCGTACGTGTGAGGGCGCGGGTTAGTGTCAGCGTACGGGTTAGGATTAGGGGATGGGTGAGGGTCAGGCTTCGGGGAAGGGTTACGGTTACGGTTCGGGCTAGGGTTAGGGTTAGGGGACGGGGACGGTTTAGGGTCCAGGTGAGGGTACGACAACGCTTTAGGGGGAGCGTACGTGTGAGGGCGCGGGTTAGTGTCAGCGTACGGGTTAGGATTAGGGGACGGGTGAGGGTCAGGCTTCGGGGAAGGGTTAGGGTTAGGGTTCGGGCTAGGGTTAGGGTTAGGGGACGGGGACGGTTTAGGGTCCAGGTGAGGGTACGACAACGCTTTAGGGGGAGCGTACGTGTGAGGGCGCGGGTTAGTGTCAGCGTACGGGTTAGGATTAGGGGACGGGTGAGGGTCAGGCTTCGGGGAAGGGTTAGGGTTAGGGTTCGGGCTAGGGTTAGGGTTAGGGGACGGGGACGGTTTAGGGTCCAGGTGAGGGTACGACAACGCTTTAGGGGGAGCGTACGTGTGAGGGCGCGGGTTAGTGTCAGCGTACGGGTTAGGATTAGGGGACGGGTGAGGGTCAGGCTTCGGGGAAGGGTTAGGGTTAGGGTTCGGGCTAGGGTTAGGGTTAGGGGACGGGGACGGTTTAGGGTCCAGGTGAGGGTACGACAACGCTTTAGGGGGAGCGTACGTGTGAGGGCGCGGGTTAGTGTCAGCGTACGGGTTAGGATTAGGGGACGGGTGAGGGTCAGGCTTCGGGGAAGGGTTAGGGTTAGGGTTCGGGCTAGGGTTAGGGTTAGGGGACGGGGACGGTTTAGGGTCCAGGTGAGGGTACGACAACGCTTTAGGGGGAGCGTACGTGTGAGGGCGCGGGTTAGTGTCAGCGTACGGGTTAGGATTAGGGGACGGGTGAGGGTCAGGCTTCGGGGAAGGGTTAGGGTTAGGGTTCGGGCTAGGGTTAGGGTTAGGGGACGGGGACGGTTTAGGGTCCAGGTGAGGGTACGACAACGCTGTAGGGGGAGCGTACGTGTGAGGGCGCGGGTTAGTGTCAGCGTACGGGTTAGGATTAGGGGACGGCTGAGGGTCAGGCTTCGGGGAAGGGTTAGGGTTAGGGTTCGGGCTAGGGATAGGGTTAGGGGACGGGGACGGTTTAGGGTCCAGGTGAGGGTACGACAACGCTTTAGGGGGAGCGTACGTGTGAGGGCGCGGGTTAGTGTCAGCGTACGGGTTAGGATTAGGGGACGGGTGAGGGTCAGGCTTCGGGGAAGGGTTAGGGTTAGGGTTCGGGCTAGGGTTAGGGTTAGGGGACGGGGACGGTTTAGGGTCCAGGTGAGGGTACGACAACGCTTTAGGGGGAGCGTACGTGTGAGGGCGCGGGTTAGTGTCAGCGTACGGGTTAGGATTAGGGGACGGGTGAGGGTCAGGCTTCGGGGAAGGGTTAGGGTTAGGTTTCGGGCTAGGGTTAGGGTTAGGGGACGGGGACGGTTTAGGGTCCAGGTGAGGGTAGGACAACGCTTTAGGGGGAGCGTACGTGTGAGGGCGCGGGTTAGTGTCAGCGTACGGGTTAGGATTAGGGGATGGGTGAGGGTCAGGCTTGGGGAAGGGTTAGGGTTAGGGTTCGGGCTAGAGTTAGGGTTAGGGGACGGGGACGGTTTAGGGTCCAGGTGAGGGTACGACAACGCTTTAGGGGGAGCGTACGTGTGAGGGCGCGGGTTAGTGTCAGCGTACGGGTTAGGATTAGGGTACGGGTGAGTGTCAGGCTTCGGGGAAGGGTTAGGGTTAGGGTTCGGGCTACGGTTAGGGTTAGGGGACGGGGACGGTTTAGGATCCAGGTGAGGGTAGGACAACGCTTTAGGGGGAGCGTACGTGTGAGGACGCGGGTTAGTGTCAGCGTACGGTTTAGGATTAGGGGACGGGTGAGGGTCAGGCTTGGGGAAGGGTTAGGGTTAGGGTTCGGGCTAGGGTTAGGGTTAGGGGACGGGGACGGTTTAGGGTCCAGGTGAGGGTACGACAACGCTTTAGGGGGAGCGTACGTGTGAGGGCGCGGGTTAGTGTCAGCGTACGGGTTAGGATTAGGGGACGGGTGAGGGTCAGGCTTCGGGGAAGGGTTAGGGTTAGGGTTCGGGCTAGGGTTAGGGTTAGGGGACGGGGAAGGTTTAGGGTCCAGGTGAGGGTACGACAACGCTTTAGGGGGAGCGTACGTGTGAGGGCGCGGGTTAGTGTCAGCGTACGGGTTAGGATTAGGGGATGTGTGAGGGTCAGGCTTCGGGGAAGGGTTACGGTTACGGTTCGGGCTAGGGTTAGGGTTAGGGGACGGGGACGGTTTAGGGTCCAGGTGAGGGTACGACAACGCTTTAGGGGGAGCGTACGTGTGAGGGCGCGGGTTAGTGTCAGCGTACGGGTTAGGATTAGGGGACGGGTGAGGGTCAGGCTTCGGGGAAGGGTTAGGGTTAGGGTTCGGGCTAGGGTTAGGGTTAGGGGACGGGGACGGTTTAGGGTCCAGGTGAGGGTACGACAACGCTTTAGGGGGAGCGTACGTGTGAGGGCACGGGTTAGTGTCAGCGTACGGGTTAGGATTAGGGGACGGGTGAGGGTCAGGCTTCGGGGAAGGGTTAGGGTTAGGGTTCGGGCTAGGGTTAGGGTTAGGGGACGGGGACGGTTTAGGGTCCAGGTGAGGGTACGACAACGCTTTAGGGGGAGCGTACGTGTGAGGGCGCGGGTTAGTGTCAGCGTACGGGTTAGGATTAGGGGACGGGTGAGGGTCAGGCTTCGGGGAAGGGTTAGGGTTAGGGTTCGGGCTAGGGTTAGGGTTAGGGGACGGGGACGGTTTAGGGTCCAGGTGAGGGTACGACAACGCTTTAGGGGGAGCGTACGTGTGAGGGCGCGGGTTAGTGTCAGCGTACGGGTTAGGATTAGGGGACGGGTGAGGGTCAGGCTTCGGGGAAGGGTTAGGGTTAGGGTTCGGGCTAGGGTTAGGGTTAGGGGACGGGGACGGTTTAGGGTCCAGGTGAGGGTACGACAACGCTGTAGGGGGAGCGTACGTGTGAGGGCGCGGGTTAGTGTCAGCGTACGGGTTAGGATTAGGGGACGGCTGAGGGTCAGGCTTCGGGGAAGGGTTAGGGTTAGGGTTCGGGCTAGGGTTAGGGTTAGGGGACGGGGACGGTTTAGGGTCCAGGTGAGGGTAGGACAACGCTTTAGGGGGAGCGTACGTGTGAGGGCGCGGGTTAGTGTCAGCGTACGGGTTAGGATTAGGGGACGGGTGAGGGTCAGGCTTCGGGGAAGGGTTAGGGTTAGGGTTCGGGCTAGGGTTAGGGTTAGGGGACGGGGACGGTTTAGGGTCCAGGTGAGGGTACGACAACGCTTTAGGGGGAGCGTACGTGTGACGGCGCGGGTTAGTGTCAGCGTACGGGTTAGGATTAGGGGACGGGTGAGGGTCAGGCTTCGGGGAAGGGTTAGGGTTAGGGTTCGGGCTAGGGTTAGGGTTAGGGGACGGGGACGGTTTAGGGTCCAGGTGAGGGTACGACAACGCTTTAGGGGGAGCGTACGTGTGAGGGCGCTGTTTAGTGTCAGCGTACGGGTTAGGATTAGGGGACGGGTGAGGGTCAGGCTTCGGGGAAGGGTTAGGGTTAGGGTTCGGGCTAGGGTTAGGGTTAGGGGACGGGGACGGTTTAGGGTCCAGGTGAGGGTACGACAACGCTTTAGGGGGAGCGTACGTGTGAGGGCGCGGGTTAGTGTCAGCGTACGGGTTAGGATTAGGGGACGGGTGAGGGTCAGGCTTCGGGGAAGGGTTAGGGTTAGGGTTCGGGCTAGGGTTAGGGTTAGGGGACGGGGACGGTTTAGGGTCCAGGTGAGGGTAGGACAACGCTTTAGGGGGAGCGTACGTGTGAGGGCGCGGGTTAGTGTCAGCGTACGGGTTAGGATTAGGGGACGGGTGAGGGTCAGGCTTGGGGAAGGGTTAGGGTTAGGGTTCGGGCTAGGGTTAGGGTTAGGGGACGGGGACGGTTTAGGGTCCAGGTGAGGGTACGACAACGCTTTAGGGGGAGCGTACGTGTGAGGGCGCGGGTTAGTGTCAGCGTACGGGTTAGGATTAGGGGACGGGTGAGGGTCAGGCTTCTGGGAAGGGTTAGGGTTAGGGTTCGGTCTAGGGTTAGGGTTAGGGGACGGGGAAGGTTTAGGGTCCAGGTGAGGGTACGACAACGCTTTAGGGGGAGCGTACGTGTGAGGGCGCGGGTTAGTGTCAGCGTACGGGTTAGGATTAGGGGACGGGTGAGGGTCAGGCTTCGGGGAAGGGTTACGGTTAGGGTTCGGGCTAGGGTTAGGGTTAGGGGACGGGGACGGTTTAGGGTCCAGGTGAGGGTACGACAACGCTTTAGGGGGAGCGTACGTGTGAGGGCGTGGGTTAGTGTCAGCGTACGGGTTAGGATTAGGGGACGGGTGAGGGTCAGGCTTCGGGGAAGGGTTAGGGTTAGAGTTCGGGCTAGGGTTAGGGTTAGGGGACGGGGATGGTTTAGAGTCCAGGTGAGGGTACGACAACGCTTTAGGGGGAGCGTACGTGTGAGGGAGCGGGTTAGTGTCAGCGTACGGGTTAGGATTAGGGGACGGGTGAGGGTCAGGCTTCGGGGAAGGGTTAGGGTTAGGGTTCGGGCTAGGGTTAGGGTTAGGGGACGGGGACGGTTTAGGGTCCAGGTGAGGGTACGACAACGCTTTAGGGGGAGCGTACGTGTGAGGGCGCGGGTTAGTGTCAGCGTACGGGTTAGGATTAGGGGACGGGTGAGGGTCAGGCTTCGGGGAAGGGTTAGGGTTAGGGTTCGGGCTAGGGTTAGGGTTAGGGGACGGGGACGGTTTAGGGTCCAGGTGAGGGTAGGACAACGCTTTAGGGGGAGCGTACGTGTGAGGGCGCGGGTTAGTGTCAGCGTACGGGTTAGGATTAGGGGACGGGTGAGGGTCAGGCTTCGGGGAAGGGTTAGGGTTAGGGTTCGGGCTAGGGTTAGGGTTAGGGGACGGGGACGGTTTAGGGTCCAGGTGAGGGTACGACAACGCTTTAGGGGGAGCGTACGTGTGACGGCGCGGGTTAGTGTCAGCGTACGGGTTAGGATTAGGGGACGGGTGAGGGTCAGGCTTCGGGGAAGGGTTAGGGTTAGGGTTCGGGCTAGGGTTAGGGTTAGGGGACGGGGACGGTTTAGGGTCCAGGTGAGGGTACGACAACGCTTTAGGGGGTGCGTACGTGTGAGGGCGCAGGTTAGTGTCAGCGTACGGGTTAGGATTAGGGGACGGGTGAGGGTCAGGCTTCGGGGAAGGGTTAGGGTTAGGGTTCGGGCTAGGGATAGGGTTAGGGGACGGGGACGGTTTAGGGTCCAGGTGAGGGTACGACAACGCTTTAGGGGGAGCATACGTGTGAGGGCGCGGGTTAGTGTCAGCGTACGGGTTAGGATTAGGGGACGGGTGAGGGTCAGGCTTCGGGGAAGGGTTAGGGTTAGGGTTCGGGCTAGGGTTAGGGTTAGGGGACGGGGACGGTTTAGGGTCCAGGTGAGGGTACGACAACGCTTTAGGGGGAGCGTACGTGTGAGGGCGCGGGTTAGTGTCAGCGTACGGGTTAGGATTAGGGGACGGGTGAGGGTCAGGCTTCGGGGAAGGGTTAGGGTTAGTGTTCGGGCTAGGGATAGGGTTAGGGGACGGGGACGGTTTAGGGTCCAGGTGAGGGTACGACAACGCTTTAGGGGGAGCGTACGTGTGAGGGCGCGGGTTAGTGTCAGCGTACGGGTTAGGATTAGGGGACGGGTGAGGGTCAGGCTTCGGGGAAGGGTTAGGGTTAGGGTAAGGGCTAGGGTTAGGGTTAGGGGACGGGGACGGTTTAGGGTCCAGGTGAGGGTACGACAACACTTTAGGGGGAGCGTACGTGTGAGGGCGCGGGTTAGTGTCAGCGTACGGGTTAGGATTAGGGGACGGGTGAGGGTCAGGCTTCGGGGAAGGGTTAGGGTTAGGGTTCGGGCTAGGGTTAGGGTTAGGGGACGGGGACGGTTTAGGGTCCAGGTGAGGGTACGACAACGCTTTAGGGGGAGCGTACGTGTGAGGGCGCGGGTTAGTGTCAGCGTACGGGTTAGGATTAGGGGACGGGTGAGGGTCAGGCTTCGGGGAAGGGTTAGGGTTAGGGTCCGGGCTAGGGTTAGGGTTAGGAAACGGGGACGGTTTAGGGTCCAGGTGAGGGTACGACAACGTTGTAGGGGGAGCGTACGTGTGAGGGCGCGGGTTAGTGTCAGCGTACGGGTTAGGATTAGGGGACGGGTGAGGGTCAGGCTTCGGGGAAGGGTTAGGGTTAGGGTTCGGGCTAGGGTTAGGGTTAGGGGACGGGGACGGTTTAGGGTCCAGGTGAGGGTACGACAACGCTCTAGGGGGAGCGTACGTGTGGGGGCGCGGGTTAGTGTCAGCGTACGGGTTTGGATTAGGGGACAGGTGAGGGTCAGGCTTCGGGGAAGGGTTAGGGTTAAGGCTCGGGCTAGGGTTAGGGTTAGGGGACGGGGACGGTTTAGGGTCCAGGTGAGTGTACGACAACGCTCTAGGGGGAGCGTACGTGTGAGGGCGCGGGTTAGTGTCAGCGTACGGGTTAGGATTAGGGGACGGGTGAGGGTCAGGCTTCGGGGAAGGGTTAGGGTTAGGGTTCGGGCTAGGGTTAGGGTTAGGGGACGGGGACGGTTTAGGGTCCAGGTGAGGGTACGACAACGCTTTAGGGGGAGCGTACGTGTGAGGGCGCGGGTTAGTGTCAGCGTACGGGTTAGGATTAGGGGACGGGTGAGGGTCAGGCTTCGGGGAAGGGTTAGGGTTAGGGTTCGGGCTAGGGTTAGGGTTAGGGGACGGGGACGGTTTAGGGTCCAGGTGAGGGTACGACAACGCTTCAGGGGGAGCGTACGTGTGAGGGCGCGGGTTAGTGTCAGCGTACGGGTTAGGATTAGGGGACGGGTGAGGGTCAGGCTTCGGGGAAGGGTTAGGGTTAGGGTTCGGGCTAGGGTTAGGGTTAGGGGACGGGGACGGTTTAGGGTCCAGGTGAGGGTACGACAACGCTTTAGGGGGAGCGTACGTGTGAGGGCGCGGGTTAGTGTCAGCGTACGGGTTAGGATTAGGGGACGGATGAGGGTCAGGCTTCGGGGAAGAGTTAGGGTTAGGGTTCGGGCTAGGGTTAGGGGACGGGGACGGGGACGGTTTAGGGTCCAGGTGAGGGTACGACAACGCTTTAGGGGGAGCGTACGTGTGAGGGCGCGGGTTAGTGTCAGCGTACGGGTTAGGATTAGGGGACGGGTGAGGGTCAGGCTTCGGGGAAGGGTTAGGGTTAGGGTTCGGGCTAGGGTTAGGGTTAGGGGACGGGGACGGTTTAGGGTCCAGGTGAGGGTACGACAACGCTTTAGGGGGAGCGTACGTGTGAGGGCGCGGGTTAGTGTCAGCGTACGGGTTAGGATTAGGGGACGGGTGAGGGTCAGGCTTCGGGGAAGGGTTAGGGTTAGGGTTCGGGCTAGGGTTAGGGTTAGGGGACGGGGACGGTTTAGGGTCCAGGTGAGGGTACGACAACGCTTTAGGGGGAGCGTACGTGTGAGGGCGCGGGTTAGTGTCAGCGTACGGGTTAGGATTAGGGGACGGGTGAGGGTCAGGCTTCGGGGAAGGGTTAGGGTTAGGGTTCGGGCTAGGGATAGGGTTAGGGGACGGGGACGGTTTAGGGTCCAGGTGAGGGTACGACAACGCTTTAGGGGGAGCGTACGTGTGAGGGCGCGGGTTAGTGTCAGCGTACGGGTTAGGATTAGGGGACGGGTGAGGGTCAGGCTTCGGGGAAGGGTTAGGGTTAGGGTACGGGCTAGGGTTAGGGTTAGGGGACGGGGACGGTTTAGGGTCCAGGTGAGGGTACGACAACGCTTTAGGGGGAGCGTACGTGTGAGGGCGCGAGTTAGTGTCAGCGTACGGGTTAGGATTAGGGGACGGGTGAGGGTCAGGCTTCGGGGAAGGGTTAGGGTTAGGGTTCGGGCTAGGGTTAGGGTTAGGGGACGGGGACGGTTTAGGGTCCAGGTGAGGGTACGACAACGCTTTAGGGGGAGCGTACGTGTGAGGGCGTGGGTTAGTGTCAGCGTACGGGTTAGGATTAGGGGACGGGTGAGGGTCAGGCTTCGGGGAAGGGTTAGGGTTAGGGTTCGGGCTAGGGTTAGGGTTAGGGGACGGGGACGGTTTAGGTTCCAGGTGAGGGTACGACAACGCTTTAGGGGGAGCGTACGTGTGAGGGCGCGGGTTAGTGTCAGCGTACGGGTTAGGATTAGGGGACGGTTGAGGGTCAGGCTTCGGGGAAGGGTTAGGGTTAGGGTTCGGGCTAGGGTTAGGGTTAGGGGACGGGGACGGTTTAGGGTCCAGGTGAGGGTACGACAACGCTCTAGGGGGAGCGTACGTGTGAGGGCGCGGGTTAGTGTCAGCGTACGGGTTAGGATTAGGGGAAGTGTGAGGGTCAGGCTTCGCGGAAGTGTTAGGGTTAGGGTTCGGGCTAAGGTTAGGGTTAGGGGACAGGGACGGTTTAGGGTCCAGGTGAGGGTACGACAACGCTTTAGGGGGAGCGTACGTGTGAGGGCGCGGGTTAGTGTCTGCGTACGGGTTAGGATTAGGGGAAGGGTGAGTGTCAGGCTTCGGGGAAGGGTTAGGGTTAGGGTTCGGGCTAGGGTTAGGGTTAGGGGACGGGGACGGTTTAGGGTCCAGGTGAGGGTACGACAACGCTTTAGGGGGAGCGTACGTGTGAGGGCGCGGCTTAGTGTCAGCGTACGGGTTAGGATTAGGGGACGGGTGAGGGTCAGGCTTCGGGGAAGGGTTAGGGTTAGGGTTCGGGCTAGGGTTAGGGTTAGGGGACGGGGACGGTTTAGGGTCCAGGTGAGGGTACGACAACGCTTTAGGGGCAGCGTACGTGTGAGGGCGCGGGTTAGTGTCAGCGTACGGGTTAGGATTAGGGGACGGGTGAGGGTCAGGCTTCGGGGAAGGGTTAGGGTTAGGGTTCGGGCTAGGGTTAGGGTTAGGGGACGGGGACGGTTTAGGGTCCAGGTGAGGGTACGACAACGCTTTAGGGGGAGCGTACGTGTTAGGGCGCGGGTTAGTGTCAGCGTACGGGTTAGGATTAGGGGACGGGTGAGGGTCAGGCTTCGGGGAAGGGTTAGGGTTAGGGTTCGGGCTAGGGTTAGGGTTAGGGGACGGGGACGGTTTAGGGTCCAGGTGAGGGTACGACAACGCTTCAGGGGGAGCGTACGTGTGAGGGCGCGGGTTAGTGTCAGCGTACGGGTTAGGATTAGGGGACGGGTGAGGGTCAGGCTTCGGGGAAGGGTTAGGGTTAGGGTTCGGGCTAGGGTTAGGGTTAGGGGACGGGGACGGTTTAGGGTCCAGGTGAGGGTACGACAACGCTTTAGGGGGAGCGTACGTGTGAGGGCGCGGGTTAGTGTCAGCGTACGGGTTAGGATTAGGGGACGGATGAGGGTCAGGCTTCGGGGAAGAGTTAGGGTTAGGGTTCGGGCTAGGGTTAGGGTTAGGGGACGGGGACGGTTTAGGGTCCAGGTGAGGGTACGACAACGCTTTCGGGGGAGCGTACGTGTGAGGGCGCGGGTTAGTGTCAGCGTACGGGTTAGGATTAGGGGACGGGTGAGGGTCAGGCTTCGGGGAAGGGTTAGGGTTAGGGTTCGGGCTAGGGTTAGGGTTAGGGGACGGGGACGGTTTAGGGTCCAGGTGAGGGTACGACAACGCTTTAGGGGGAGCGTACGTGTGAGGGCGCGGGTTAGTGTCAGCGTACGGGTTAGGATTAGGGGACGGGTGAGGGTCAGGCTTCGGGGAAGGGTTAGGGTTAGGGTTCGGGCTAGGGTTAGGGTTAGGGGACGGGGACGGTTTAGGGTCCAGGTGAGGGTACGACAACGCTTTAGGGGGAGCGTACGTGTGAGGGCGCGGGTTAGTGTCAGCGTACGGGTTAGGATTAGGGGACGGGTGAGGGTCAGGCTTCGGGGAAGGGTTAGGGTTAGGGTTCGGGCTAGGGATAGGGTTAGGGGACGGGGACGGTTTAGGGTCCAGGTGAGGGTACGACAACGCTTTAGGGGGAGCGTACGTGTGAGGGCGCGGGTTAGTGTCAGCGTACGGGTTAGGATTAGGGGACGGGTGAGGGTCAGGCTTCGGGGAAGGTTTAGGGTTAGGGTACGGGCTAGGGTTAGGGTTAGGGGACGGGGACGGTTTAGGGTCCAGGTGAGGGTACGACAACGCTTTAGGGGGAGCGTACGTGTGAGGGCGCGGGTTAGTGTCAGCGTACGGGTTAGGATTAGGGGACGGGTGAGGGTCAGGCTTCGGGGAAGGGTTAGGGTTAGGGTTCGGGCTAGGGTTAGGGTTAGGGGACGGGGACGGTTTAGGGTCCAGGTGAGGGTACGACAACGCTTTAGGGGGAGCGTACGTGTGAGGGCGCGGGTTAGTGTCAGCGTACGGGTTAGGATTAGGGGACGGGTGAGGGTCAGGCTTCGGGGAAGGGTTAGGGTTAGGGTTCGGGCTAGGGTTAGGGTTAGGGGACGGGGACGGTTTAGGGTCCAGGTGAGGGTACGACAACGCTTTAGGGGGAGCGTACGTGTGAGGGCGCGGGTTAGTGTCAGCGTACGGGTTAGGATTAGGGGACGGGTGAGGGTCAGGCTTCGGGGAAGGGTTAGGGTTAGGGTTCGGGCTAGGGTTAGGGTTAGGGGACGGGGACGGTTTAGGGTCCAGGTGAGGGTACGACAACGCTGTAGGGGGAGCGTACGTGTGAGGGCGCGGGTTAGTGTCAGCGTACGGGTTAGGATTAGGGGACGGCTGAGGGTCAGGCTTCGGGGAAGGGTTAGGGTTAGGGTTCGGGCTAGGGATAGGGTTAGGGGACGGGGACGGTTTAGGGTCCAGGTGAGGGTACGACAACGCTTTAGGGGGAGCGTACGTGTGAGGGCGCAGGTTAGTGTCAGCGTACGGGTTAGGATTAGGGGACGGGTGAGGGTCAGGCTTCGGGGAAGGGTTAGGGTTAGGGTTCGGGCTAGGGTTAGGGTTAGGGGACGGGGACGGTTTAGGGTCCAGGTGAGGGTACGACAACGCTTTAGGGGGAGCGTACGTGTGAGGGCGCGGGTTAGTGTCAGTGTACGGGTTAGGATTAGGGGACGGGTGAGTGTCAGGCTTCGGGGAAGGGTTAGGGTTAGGGTTCGGGCTACGGTTAGGGTTAGGGGACGGGGACGGTTTAGGGTCCAGGTGAGGGTAGGACAACGCTTTAGTTGGAGCATACGTGTGAGGGCGCGGGTTAGTGTCAGCGTACGGGTTAGGATTAGGGGACGGGTGAGGGTCAGGCTTGGGGAAGGGTTAGGGTTAGGGTTCGGGCTAGGGTTAGGGTTAGGGGACGGGGACGGTTTAGGGTCCAGGTGAGGGTACGACAACGCTTTAGGGGGAGCGTACGTGTGAGGGCGCGGCTTAGTGTCAGCGTACGGGTTAGGATTAGGGGACGGGTGAGGGTCAGGCTTCTGGGAAGGGTTAGGGTTAGGGTTCGGTCTAGGGTTAGGGTTAGGGGACGGGGAAGGTTTAGGGTCCAGGTGAGGGTACGACAACGCTTTAGGGGGAGCGTACGTGTGAGGGCGCGGGTTAGTGTCAGCGTACGGGTTAGGATTAGGGGACGGGTGAGGGTCAGGCTTCGGGGAAGGGTTACGGTTACGGTTCGGGCTAGGGTTAGGGTTAGGGGACGGGGACGGTTTAGGGTCCAGGTGAGGGTACGACAACGCTTTAGGGGGAGCGTACGTGTGAGGGCGCGGGTTAGTGTCAGCGTACGGGTTAGGATTAGGGGACGGGTGAGGGTCAGGCTTCGGGGAAGGGTTAGGGTTAGAGTTCGGGCTAGGGTTAGGGTTAGGGGACGGGGATGGTTTAGAGTCCAGGTGAGGGTACGACAACGCTTTAGGGGGAGCGTACGTGTGAGGGAGCGGGTTAGTGTCAGCGTACGGGTTAGGATTAGGGGACGGGTGAGGGTCAGGCTTCGGGGAAGGGTTAGGGTTAGGGTTCGGGCTAGGGTTAGGGTTAGGGGACGGGGACGGTTTAGGGTCCAGGTGAGGGTACGACAACGCTTTAGGGGGAGCGTACGTGTGAGGGCGCGGGTTAGTGTCAGCGTACGGGTTAGGATTAGGGGACGGGTGAGGGTCAGGCTTCGGGGAAGGGTTAGGGTTAGGGTTCGGGCTAGGGTTAGGGTTAGGGGACGGGGACGGTTTAGGGTCCAGGTGAGGGTAGGACAACGCTTTAGGGGGAGCGTACGTGTGAGGGCGCGGGTTAGTGTCAGCGTACGGGTTAGGATTAGGGGACGGGTGAGGGTCAGGCTTCGGGGAAGGGTTAGGGTTAGGGTTCGGGCTAGGGTTAGGGTTAGGGGACGGGGACGGTTTAGGGTCCAGGTGAGGGTACGACAACGCTTTAGGGGGAGCGTACGTGTGACGGCGCGGGTTAGTGTCAGCGTACGGGTTAGGATTAGGGGACGGGTGAGGGTCAGGCTTCGGGGAAGGGTTAGGGTTAGGGTTCGGGCTAGGGTTAGGGTTAGGGGACGGGGACGGTTTAGGGTCCAGGTGAGGGTACGACAACGCTTTAGGGGGAGCGTACGTGTGAGGGCGCTGTTTAGTGTCAGCGTACGGGTTAGGATTAGGGGACGGGTGAGGGTCAGGCTTCGGGGAAGGGTTAGGGTTAGGGTTCGGGCTAGGGTTAGGGTTAGGGGACGGGGACGGTTTAGGGTCCAGGTGAGGGTACGACAACGCTTTAGGGGGAGCGTACGTGTGAGGGCGCGGGTTAGTGTCAGCGTACGGGTTAGGATTAGGGGACGGGTGAGGGTCAGGCTTCGGGGAAGGGTTAGGGTTAGGGTTCGGGCTAGGGTTAGGGTTAGGGGACGGGGACGGTTTAGGGTCCAGGTGAGGGTAGGACAACGCTTTAGGGGGAGCGTACGTGTGAGGGCGCGGGTTAGTGTCAGCGTACGGGTTAGGATTAGGGGACGGGTGAGGGTCAGGCTTGGGGAAGGGTTAGGGTTAGGGTTCGGGCTAGGGTTAGGGTTAGGGGACGGGGACGGTTTAGGGTCCAGGTGAGGGTACGACAACGCTTTAGGGGGAGCGTACGTGTGAGGGCGCGGGTTAGTGTCAGCGTACGGGTTAGGATTAGGGGACGGGTGAGGGTCAGGCTTGGGGAAGGGTTAGGGTTAGGGTTCGGGCTAGGGTTAGGGTTAGGGGACGGGGACGGTTTAGGGTCCAGGTGAGGGTACGACAACGCTTTAGGGGGAGCGTACGTGTGAGGGCGCGGGTTAGTGTCAGCGTACGGGTTAGGACTAGGGGACGGGTGAGGGTCAGGCTTCTGGGAAGGGTTAGGGTTAGGGTTCGGTCTAGGGTTAGGGTTAGGGGACGGGGAAGGTTTAGGGTCCAGGTGAGGGTACGACAACGCTTTAGGGGGAGCGTACGTGTGAGGGCGCGGGTTAGTGTCAGCGTACGGGTTAGGATTAGGGGACGGGTGAGGGTCAGGCTTCGGGGAAGGGTTACGGTTACGGTTCGGGCTAGGGTTAGGGTTAGGGGACGGGGACGGTTTAGGGTCCAGGTGAGGGTACGACAACGCTTTAGGGGGAGCGTACGTGTGAGGGCGCGGGTTAGTGTCAGCGTACGGGTTAGGATTAGGGGATGGGTGAGGGTCAGGCTTCGGGGAAGGGTTAGGGTTAGAGTTCGGGCTAGGGTTAGGGTTAGGGGACGGGGATGGTTTAGAGTCCAGGTGAGGGTACGACAACGCTTTAGGGGGAGCGTACGTGTGAGGGAGCGGGTTAGTGTCAGCGTACGGGTTAGGATTAGGGGACGGGTGAGGGTCAGGCTTCGGGGAAGGGTTAGGGTTAGGGTTCGGGCTAGGGTTAGGGTTAGGGGACGGGGACGGTTTAGGGTCCAGGTGAGGGTACGACAACGCTTTAGGGGGAGCGTACGTGTGAGGGCGCGGGTTAGTGTCAGCGTACGGGTTAGGATTAGGGGACGGGTGAGGGTCAGGCTTCGGGGAAGGGTTAGGGTTAGGGTTCGGGCTAGGGTTAGGGTTAGGGGACGGGGACGGTTTAGGGTCCAGGTGAGGGTAGGACAACGCTTTAGGGGGAGCGTACGTGTGAGGGCGCGGGTTAGTGTCAGCGTACGGGTTAGGATTAGGGGACGGGTGAGGGTCAGGCTTCGGGGAAGGGTTAGGGTTAGGGTTCGGGCTAGGGTTAGGGTTAGGGGACGGGGACGGTTTAGGGTCCAGGTGAGGGTACGACAACGCTTTAGGGGGAGCGTACGTGTGACGGCGCAGGTTAGTGTCAGCGTACGGGTTAGGATTAGGGGACGGGTGAGGGTCAGGCTTCGGGGAAGGGTTAGGGTTAGGGTTCGGGCTAGGGTTAGGGTTAGGGGACGGGGACGGTTTAGGGTCCAGGTGAGGGTACGACAACGCTTTAGGGGGAGCGTACGTGTGAGGGCGCAGGTTAGTGTCAGCGTACGGGTTAGGATTAGGGGACGGGTGAGGGTCAGGCTTCGGGGAAGGGTTAGGGTTAGGGTTCGGGCTAGGGATAGGGTTAGGGGACGGGGACGGTTTAGGGTCCAGGTGAGGGTACGACAACGCTTTAGGGGGAGCATACGTGTGAGGGCGCGGGTTAGTGTCAGCGTACGGGTTAGGATTAGGGGACGGGTGAGGGTCAGGCTTCGGGGAAGGGTTAGGGTTAGGGTTCGGGCTAGGGTTAGGGTTAGGGGACGGGGACGGTTTAGGGTCCAGGTGAGGGTACGACAACGCTTTAGAGGGAGCGTACGTGTGAGGGCGCGGGTTAGTGTCAGCGTACGGGTTAGGATTAGGGGACGGGTGAGGGTCAGGCTTCGGGGAAGGGTTAGGGTTAGTGTTCGGGCTAGGGATAGGGTTAGGGGACGGGGACGGTTTAGGGTCCAGGTGAGGGTACGACAACGCTTTAGGGGGAGCGTACGTGTGAGGGCGCGGGTTAGTGTCAGCGTACGGGTTAGGATTAGGGGACGGGTGAGGGTCAGGCTTCGGGGAAGGGTTAGGGTTAGGGTAAGGGCTAGGGTTAGGGTTAGGGGACGGGGACGGTTTAGGGTCCAGGTGAGGGTACGACAACACTTTAGGGGGAGCGTACGTGTGAGGGCGCGGGTTAGTGTCAGCGTACGGGTTAGGATTAGGGGACGGGTGAGGGTCAGGCTTCGGGGAAGGGTTAGGGTTAGGGTTCGGGCTAGGGTTAGGGTTAGGGGACGGGGACGGTTTAGGGTCCAGGTGAGGGTACGACAACGCTTTAGGGGGAGCGTACGTGTGAGGGCGCGGGTTAGTGTCAGCGTACGGGTTAGGATTAGGGGACGGGTGAGGGTCAGGCTTCGGGGAAGGGTTAGGGTTAGGGTCCGGGCTAGGGTTAGGGTTAGGAAACGGGGACGGTTTAGGGTCCAGGTGAGGGTACGACAACGTTGTAGGGGGAGCGTACGTGTGAGGGCGCGGGTTAGTGTCAGCGTACGGGTTAGGATTAGGGGACGGGTGAGGGTCAGGCTTCGGGGAAGGGTTAGGGTTAGGGTTCGGGCTAGGGTTAGGGTTAGGGGACGGGGACGGTTTAGGGTCCAGGTGAGGGTACGACAACGCTCTAGGGGGAGCGTACGTGTGGGGGCGCGGGTTAGTGTCAGCGTACGGGTTTGGATTAGGGGACGGGTGAGGGTCAGGCTTCGGGGAAGGGTTAGGGTTAAGGTTCGGGCTAGGGTTAGGGTTAGGGGACGGGGACGGTTTAGGGTCCAGGTGAGTGTACGACAACGCTCTAGGGGGAGCGAACGTGTGAGGGCGCGGGTTAGTGTCAGCGTACGGGTTAGGATTAGGGGACGGGTGAGGGTCAGGCTTCGGGGAAGGGTTAGGGTTAGGGTTCGGGCTAGGGTTAGGGTTAGGGGACGGGGACGGTTTAGGGTCCAGGTGAGGGTACGACAACGCTTTAGGGGGAGCGTACGTGTGAGGGCGCGGGTTAGTGTCAGCGTACGGGTTAGGATTAGGGGACGGGTGAGGGTCAGGCTTCGGGGAAGGGTTAGGGTTAGGGTTCGGGCTAGGGTTAGGGTTAGGGGACGGGGACGGTTTAGGGTCCAGGTGAGGGTACGACAACGCTTCAGGGGGAGCGTACGTGTGAGGGCGCGGGTTAGTGTCAGCCTACGGGTTAGGATTAGGGGACGGGTGAGGGTCAGGCTTCGGGGAAGGGTTAGGGTTAGGGTTCGGGCTAGGGTTAGGGTTAGGGGACGGGGACGGTTTAGGGTCCAGGTGAGGGTACGACAACGCTTTAGGGGGAGCGTACGTGTGAGGGCGCGGGTTAGTGTCAGCGTACGGGTTAGGATTAGGGGACGGATGAGGGTCAGGCTTCGGGGAAGAGTTAGGGTTAGGGTTCGGGCTAGGGTTAGGGGACGGGGACGGGGACGGTTTAGGGTCCAGGTGAGGGTACGACAACGCTTTAGGGGGAGCGTACGTGTGAGGGCGCGGGTTAGTGTCAGCGTACGGGTTAGGATTAGGGGACGGGTGAGGGTCAGGCTTCGGGGAAGGGTTAGGGTTAGGGTTCGGGCTAGGGTTAGGGTTAGGGGACGGGGACGGTTTAGGGTCCAGGTGAGGGTACGACAACGCTTTAGGGGGAGCGTACGTGTGAGGGCGCGGGTTAGTGTCAGCGTACGGGTTAGGATTAGGGGACGGGTGAGGGTCAGGCTTCGGGGAAGGGTTAGGGTTAGGGTTCGGGCTAGGGTTAGGGTTAGGGGACGGGGACGGTTTAGGGTCCAGGTGAGGGTACGACAACGCTTTAGGGGGAGCGTACGTGTAAGGGCGCGGGTTAGTGTCAGCGTACGGGTTAGGATTAGGGGACGGGTGAGGGTCAGGCTTCGGGGAAGGGTTAGGGTTAGGGTCCGGGCTAGGGTTAGGGTTAGGAAACGGGGACGGTTTAGGGTCCAGGTGAGGGTACGACAACGTTGTAGGGGGAGCGTACGTGTGAGGGCGCGGGTTAGTGTCAGCGTACGGGTTAGGATTAGGGGACGGGTGAGGGTCAGGCTTCGGGGAAGGGTTAGGGTTAGGGTTCGGGCTAGGGTTAGGGTTAGGGGACGGGGACGGTTTAGGGTCCAGGTGAGGGTACGACAACGCTTTAGGGGGAGCGTACGTGTGAGGGCGCGGGTTAGTGTCAGCGTACGGGTTAGGATTAGGGGACGGGTGAGGGTCAGGCTTCGGGGAAGGGTTAGGGTTAGGGTTCGGTCTAGGGTTAGGGTTAGGGGACGGGGACGGTTTAGGGTCCAGGTGAGGGTACGACAACGCTTCAGGGGGAGCGTACGTGTGAGGGCGCGGGTTAGTGTCAGCGTACGGGTTAGGATTAGGGGACGGGTGAGGGTCAGGCTTCGGGGAAGGGTTAGGGTTAGGGTTCGGTCTAGGGTTAGGGTTAGGGGACGGGGACGGTTTAGGGTCCAGGTGAGGGTACGACAATGCTTTAGGGGGAGCGTACGTGTGAGGGCGCGGGTTAGTGTCAGCGTACGGGTTAGGATTATGGGACGGGTGAGGGTCAGGCTTCGGGGAAGGGTTAGGGTTAGGGTTCGGGCTAGGGTTAGGGTTAGGGGACGGGGACGGTTTAGGGTCCAGGTGAGGGTACGACAACGCTTTAGGGGGAGCGTACGTGTGAGGGCGCGGGTTAGTGTCAGCGTACGGGTTAGGATTAGGGGACGGTTGAGGGTCAGGCTTCGGGGAAGGGTTAGGGTTAGGGTTCGGGCTAGGGTTAGGGTTAGGGGACGGGGACGGTTTAGGGTCCAGGTGAGGGTACGACAACGCTTTAGGGGGAGCGTACGTGTGAGGGCGCGGGTTAGTGTCAGCGTACGGGTTAGGATTAGGGGACGGGTGAGGGTCAGGCTTCGGGGAAGGGTTAGGGTTAAGGTTCGGGCTAGGGTTAGGGTTAGGGGACGGGGACGGTTTAGGGTCCAGGTGAGTGTACGACAACGCTCTAGGGGGAGCGTACGTGTGAGGGCGCGGGTTAGTGTCAGCGTACGTGTTAGGATTAGGGGAAGGGTGAGGGTCAGGCTTCGTGGAAGGGTTAGGGTTAGGGTTCGGGCTAAGGTTAGGGTTAGGGGACGGGGACGGTTTAGGGTCCAGGTGAGGGTACGACAACGCTTTAGGGGGAACGTACGTGTGAGGGCGCGGGTTAGTGTCAGCGTACGGGTTAGGATTAGGGGAAGGGTGAGTGTCAGGCTTCGGGGAAGGGTTGGGTTAGGGTTCGGGCTAGGGTTAGGGTTAGGGGACGGGGACGGTTTAGGGTCCAGGTGAGGGTACGACAACGCTTTAGGGGGAGCGTACGTGTGAGGCCGCGGGTTAGTGTCAGCGTACGGGTTAGGATTAGGGGACGGGTGAGGGTCAGGCTTCGGGGAAGGGTTAGGGTTAGGGTTCGGGCTAGGGTTAGGGTTAGGGGACGGGGACGGTTTAGGGTCCAGGTGAGGGTACGACAACGTTGTAGGGGGAGCGTACGTGTGAGGGCGCGGGTTAGTGTCAGCGTACGGGTTAGGATTAGGGGACGGGTGAGGGTCAGGCTTCGGGGAAGGGTTAGGGTTAGGGTTCGGGCTAGGGTTAGGGTTAGGGGACGGGGACGGTTTAGGGTCCAGGTGAGGGTACGACAACGCTTTAGGGGGAGCGTACGTGTGAGGGCGCGGGTTAGTGTCAGCGTACGGGTTAGGATTAGGGGACGGGTGAGGGTCAGGCTTCGGGGAAGGGTTAGGGTTAGGGTTCGGGCTAGGGTTAGGGTTAGGGGACGGGGACGGTTTAGGGTCCAGGTGAGGGTATGACAACGCTTTAGGGGGAGCTTACGTGTGAGGGCTCGGGTTAGTGTCTGCGTACGGGTTAGGATTAGGGGAAGGGTGAGTGTCAGGCTTCGGGGAAGGGTTAGGGTTAGGGTTCGGGCTAGGGTTAGGTTTAGGGGACGGGGACGGTTTAGGGTCCAGGTGAGGGTACGACAACGCTTTAGGGGGAGCGTACGTGTGAGGGCGCGGCTTAGTGTCAGCGTACGGTTTAGGATTAGGGGACGGGTGAGGGTCAGGCTTCGGGGAAGGGTTAGGGTTAGGGTTCGGGCTAGGGTTAGGGTTAGGGGACGGGGACGGTTTAGGGTCCAGGTGAGGGTACGACAACGCTTTAGGGGGAGCGTACGTGTGAGGGCGCGGGTTAGTGTCAGGGTACGGGTTAGGATTAGGGGACGGGTGAGGGTCAGGCTTCGGGGAAGGGTTAGGGTTAGGGTTCGGGCTAGGGTTAGGGTTAGGGGACGGGGACGGTTTAGGGTCCAGGTGAGGGTACGACAACGCTTTAGGGGGAGCGTACGTGTGAGGGCGCGGGTTAGTGTCAGCGTACGGGTTAGGATTAGGGGACGGGTGAGGGTCAGGCTTCGGGGAAGGGTTAGGGTTAGGGTCCGGGCTAGGGTTAGGGTTAGGAAACGGGGACGGTTTAGGGTCCAGGTGAGGGTACGACAACGTTGTAGGGGGAGCGTACGTGTGAGGGCGCGGGTTAGTGTCAGCGTACGGGTTAGGATTAGGGGACGGGTGAGGGTCAGGCTTCGGGGAAGGGTTAGGGTTAGGGTTCGGGCTAGGGTTAGGGTTAGGGGACGGGGACGGTTTAGGGTCCAGGTGAGGGTACGACAACGCTTTAGGGGGAGCGTACGTGTGAGGGCGCGGGTTAGTGTCAGCGTACGGGTTAGGATTAGGGGACGGGTGAGGGTCAGGCTTCGGGGAAGGGTTAGGGTTAGGGTTCGGGCTAGGGTTAGGGTTAGGGGACGGGGACGGTTTAGGGTCCAGGTGAGGGTACGACAACGCTTCAGGGGGAGCGTACGTGTGAGGGCGCGGGTTAGTGTCAGCGTACGGGTTAGGATTAGGGGACGGGTGAGGGTCAGGCTTCGGGGAAGGGTTAGGGTTAGGGTTCGGTCTAGGGTTAGGGTTAGGGGACGGGGACGGTTTAGGGTCCAGGTGAGGGTACGACAATGCTTTAGGGGGAGCGTACGTGTGAGGGCGCGGGTTAGTGTCAGCGTACGGGTTAGGATTAGGGGACGGGTGAGGGTCAGGCTTCGGGGAAGGGTTAGGGTTAGGGTACGGGCTAGGGTTAGGGTTAGGGGACGGGGACGGTTTAGGGTCCAGGTGAGGGTACGACAACGCTTTAGGGGGAGCGTACGTGTGAGGGCGCGGGTTAGTGTCAGCGTACGGGTTAGGATTAGGGGACGGGTGAGGGTCAGGCTTCGGGGAAGGGTTAGGGTTAGGGTTCGGGCTAGGGTTAGGGTTAGGGGACGGGGACGGTTTAGGGTCCAGGTGAGGGTACGACAACGCTTTAGGGGGAGCGTACGTGTGAGGGCGCGGGTTAGTGTCAGCGTACGGGTTAGGATTAGGGGACGGGTGAGGGTCAGGCTTCGGGGAAGGGTTAGGGTTAGGGTTCGGGCTAGGGTTAGGGTTAGGGGACGGGGACGGTTTAGGGTCCAGGTGAGGGTACGACAACGCTTTAGGGGGAGCGTACGTGTGAGGGCGCGGGTTAGTGTCAGCGTACGGGTTAGGATTAGGGGACGGGTGAGGGTCAGGCTTCGGGGAAGGGTTAGGGTTAGGGTTCGGGCTAGGGTTAGGGTTAGGGGACGGGGACGGTTTAGGGTCCAGGTGAGGGTACGACAACGCTTTAGGGGGAGCGTACGTGTGAGGGCGCGGGTTAGTGTCAGCGTACGGGTTAGGATTAGGGGACGGTTGAGGGTCATGCTTCGGGGAAGGGTTAGGGTTAGGGTTCGGGCTAGGGTTAGGGTTAGGGGACGGGGACGGTTTAGGGTCCAGGTGAGGGTACGACAACGCTCTAGGGGGAGCGTACGTGTGAGGGCGCGGGTTAGTGTCAGCGTACGGGTTAGGATTAGGGGAAGGGTGAGGGTCAGGCTTCGCGGAAGTGTTAGGGTTAGGGTTCGGGCTAAGGTTAGGGTTAGGGGACAGGGACGGTTTAGGGTCCAGGTGAGGGTACGACAACGCTTTAGGGGGAGCGTACGTGTGAGGGCTCGGGTTAGTGTCTGCGTACGGGTTAGGATTAGGGGAAGGGTGAGTGTCAGGCTTCGGGGAAGGGTTAGGGTTAGAGTTCGGGCTAGGGTTAGGGTTAGGGGACGGGGACGGTTTAGGGTCCAGGTGAGGGTACGACAACGCTTTAGGGGGAGCGTACGTGTGAGGGCGCGGCTTAGTGTCAGCGTACGGGTTAGGATTAGGGGACGGGTGAGGGTCAGGCTTCGGGGAAGGGTTAGGGTTAGGGTTCGGGCTAGGGTTAGGGTTAGGGGACGGGGACGGTTTAGGGTCCAGGTGAGGGTACGACAACGCTTTAGGGGGAGCGTACGTGTGAGGGCGCGGGTTAGTGTCAGCGTACGGGTTAGGATTAGGGGACGGGTGAGGGTCAGGCTTCGGGGAAGGGTTAGTGTTAGGGTTCGGGCTAGGGTTAGGGTTAGGGGACGGGGACGGTTTAGGGTCCAGGTGAGGGTACGACAACGCTTCAGGGGGAGCGTACGTGTGAGGGCGTGGGTTAGTGTCAGCGTACGGGTTAGGATTAGGGGACGGGTGAGGGTCAGGCTTCGGGGAAGGGTTAGGGTTAGGGTTCGGGCTAGGGTTAGGGTTAGGGGACGGGGACGGTTTAGGGTCCAGGTGAGGGTACGACAACGCTTCAGGGGGAGCGTACGTGTGAGGGCGCGGGTTAGTGTCAGCGTACGGGTTAGGATTAGGGGACGGGTGAGGGTCAGGCTTCGGGGAAGGGTTAGGGTTAGGGTTCGGTCTAGGGTTAGGGTTAGGGGACGGGGACGGTTTAGGGTCCAGGTGAGGGTACGACAATGCTTTAGGGGGAGCGTACGTGTGAGGGCGCGGGTTAGTGTCAGCGTACGGGTTAGGATTATGGGACGGGTGAGGGTCAGGCTTCGGGGAAGAGTTAGGGTTAGGGTTCGGGCTAGGGTTAGGGTTAGGGGACGGGGACGGTTTAGGGTCCAGGTGAGGGTACGACAACGCTTTAGGGGGAGCGTACGTGTGAGGGCGCGGGTTAGTGTCAGCGTACGGGTTAGGATTAGGGGACGGGTGAGGGTCAGGCTTCGGGGAAGGGTTAGGGTTAGGGTTCGGGCTAGGGTTAGGGTTAGGGGACGGGGACGGTTTAGGGTCCAGGTGAGGGTACGACAACGCTTTAGGGGGAGCGTACGTGTGAGGGCGCGGGTTAGTGTCAGCGTACGGGTTAGGATTAGGGGACGGGTGAGGGTCAGGCTTCGGGGAAGGGTTAGGGTTAGGGTTCGGGCTAGGATTAGGGTTAGGGGACGGGGACGGTTTAGGGTCCAGGTGAGGGTACGACAACGCTTTAGGGGGAGCGTACGTGTGAGGGCGCGGGTTAGTGTCAGCGTACGGGTTAGGATTAGGGGACGGGTGAGGGTCAGGCTTCGGGGAAGGGTTAGGGTTAGGGTTCGGGCTAGGGATAGGGTTAGGGGACGGGGACGGTTTAGGGTCCAGGTGAGGGTACGACAACGCTTTAGGGGGAGCGTACGTGTGAGGGCGCGGGTTAGTGTCAGCGTACGGGTTAGGATTAGGGGACGGGTGAGGGTCAGGCTTCGGGGAAGTGTTAGGGTTAGGGTAAGGGCTAGGGTTAGGGTTAGGGGACGGGGACGGTTTAGGGTCCAGGTGAGGGTACGACAACGCTTTAGGGGGAGCGTACGTGTGAGGGCGCGGGTTAGTGTCAGCGTACGGGTTAGGATTAGGGGACGGGTGAGGGTCAGGCTTCGGGGAAGGGTTAGGGTTAGGGTTTGGGCTAGGGTTAGGGTTAGGGGACGGGGACGGTTTAGGGTCCAGTTGAGGGTACGACAACGCTTTAGGGGGAGCGTACGTGTGAGGGCGCGGGTTAGTGTCAGCGTACGGGTTAGGATTAGGGGACGGGTGAGGGTCAGGCTTCGGGGAAGGGTTAGGGTTAGGGTCCGAGCTAGGGTTAGGGTTAGGAAACGGGGACGGTTTAGGGTCCAGGTGAGGGTACGACAACGTTGTAGGGGGAGCGTACGTGTGAGGGCGCGGGTTAGTGTCAGCGTACGGGTTAGGATTAGGGGACGGGTGAGGGTCAGGCTTCGGGGAAGGGTTAGGGTTAGGGTTCGGGCTAGGGTTAGGGTTAGGGGACGGGGACGGTTTAGGGTCCAGGTGAGGGTACGACAACGCTTTAGGGGGAGCGTACGTGTGAGGGCGCGGGTTAGTGTCAGCGTACGGGTTAGGATTAGGGGACGGCTGAGGGTCAGGCTTCGGGGAAGGGTTAGGGTTAGGGTTCGGGCTAGGGTTAGGGTTAGGGGACGGGGACGGTTTAGGGTCCAGGTGAGGGTACGACAACGCTTTAGGGGGAGCGTACGTGTGAGGGCGCGGGTTAGTGTCAGCGTACGGGTTAGGATTAGGGGACGGGTGAGGGTCAGGCTTCGGGGAAGGGTTAGGGTTAGGGTTCGGGCTAGGGATAGGGTTAGGGGACGGGGACGGTTTAGGGTCCAGGTGAGGGTACGACAACGCTTTAGGGGGAGCGTACGTGTGAGGGCGCGGGTTAGTGTCAGCGTACGGGTTAGGATTAGGGGACGGGTGAGGGTCAGGCTTCGGGGAAGGGTTAGGGTTAGGGTCCGGGCTAGGGTTAGGGTTAGGAAACGGGGACGGTTTAGGGTCCAGGTGAGGGTACGACAACGTTGTAGGGGGAGCGTACGTGTGAGGGCGCGGGTTAGTGTCAGCGTACGGGTTAGGATTAGGGGACGGGTGAGGGTCAGGCTTCGGGGAAGGGTTAGGGTTAGGGTTCGGGCTAGGGTTAGGGTTAGGGGACGGGGACGGTTTAGGGTCCAGGTGAGGGTACGACAACGCTTTAGGGGGAGCGTACGTGTGAGGGCGCGGGTTAGTGTCAGCGTACGGGTTAGGATTAGGGGACGGGTGAGGGTCAGGCTTCGGGGAAGGGTTAGGGTTAGGGTTCGGGCTAGGGTTAGGGTTAGGGGACGGGGACGGTTTAGGGTCCAGGTGAGGGTACGACAACGCTTCAGGGGGAGCGTACGTGTGAGGGCGCGGGTTAGTGTCAGCGTACGGGTTAGGATTAGGGGACGGGTGAGGGTCAGGCTTCGGGGAAGGGTTAGGGTTAGGGTTCGGTCTAGGGTTAGGGTTAGGGGACGGGGACGGTTTAGGGTCCAGGTGAGGGTACGACAATGCTTTAGGGGGAGCGTACGTGTGAGGGCGCGGGTTAGTGTCAGCGTACGGGTTAGGATTATGGGACGGGTGAGGGTCAGGCTTCGGGGAAGGGTTAGGGTTAGGGTTCGGGCTAGGGTTAGGGTTAGGGGACGGGGACGGTTTAGGGTCCAGGTGAGGGTACGACAACGCTTTAGGGGGAGCGTACGTGTGAGGGCGCGGGTTAGTGTCAGCGTACGGGTTAGGATTAGGGGACGGGTGAGGGTCAGGCTTCGGGGAAGGGTTAGGGTTAGGGTTCGGGCTAGGGTTAGGGTTAGGGGACGGGGACGGTTTAGGGTCCAGGTGAGGGTACGACAACGCTTTAGGGGGAGCATACGTGTGAGGGCGCGGGTTAGTGTCAGCGTACGGGTTAGGATTAGGGGACGGGTGAGGGTCAGGCTTCGGGGAAGGGTTAGGGTTAGGGTTCGGGCTAGGGTTAGGGTTAGGGGACGGGGACGGTTTAGGGTCCAGGTGAGGGTACGACAACGCTTTAGGGGGAGCGTACGTGTGAGGGCGCGGGTTAGTGTCAGCGTACGGGTTAGGATTAGGGGACGGGTGAGGGTCAGGCTTCGGGGAAGGGTTAGGGTTAGGGTTCGGGCTAGGGATAGGGTTAGGGGACGGGGACGGTTTAGGGTCCAGGTGAGGGTACGACAACGCTCTAGGGGGAGCGTACGTGTGAGGGCGCGGGTTAGTGTCAGCGTACGGGTTAGGATTAGGGGAAGGGTGAGGGTCAGGCTTCGCGGAAGTGTTAGGGTTAGGGTTCGGGCTAAGGTTAGGGTTAGGGGACAGGGACGGTTTAGGGTCCAGGTGAGGGTATGACAACGCTTTAGGGGGAGCGTACGTGTGAGGGCTCGGGTTAGTGTCTGCGTACGGGTTAGGATTAGGGGAAGGGTGAGTGTCAGGCTTCGGGGAAGGGTTAGGGTTAGGGTTCGGGCTAGGGTTAGGGTTAGGGGACGGGGACGGTTTAGGGTCCAGGTGAGGGTACGACAACGCTTTAGGGGGAGTGTACGTGTGAGGGCGCGGCTTAGTGTCAGCGTACGGGTTAGGATTAGGGGACGGGTGAGGGTCAGGCTTCGGGGAAGGGTTAGGGTTAGGGTTCGGGCTAGGGTTAGGGTTAGGGGACGGGGACGGTTTAGGGTCCAGGTGAGGGTACGACAACGCTTTAGGGGGAGCGTACGTGTGAGGGCGCGGGTTAGTGTCAGCGTACGGGTTAGGATTAGGGGACGGGTGAGGGTCAGGCTACGGGGAAGGGTTAGGGTTAGGGTTCGGGCTAGGGTTAGGGTTAGGGGACGGGGACGGTTTAGGGTCCAGGTGAGGGTACGACAACGCTTTAGGGGGAGCGTACGTGTGAGGGCGCGGGTTAGTGTCAGCGTACGGGTTAGGATTAGGGGACGGGTGAGGGTCAGGCTTCGGGGAAGGGTTAGGGTTAGGGTCCGGGCTAGGGTTAGGGTTAGGAAACGGGGACGGTTTAGGGTCCAGGTGAGGGTACGACAACGTTGTAGGGGGAGCGTACGTGTGAGGGCGCGGGTTAGTGTCAGCGTACGGGTTAGGATTAGGGGACGGGTGAGGGTCAGGCTTCGGGGAAGGGTTAGGGTTAGGGTTCGGGCTAGGGTTAGGGTTAGGGGACGGGGACGGTTTAGGGTCCAGGTGAGGGTACGACAACGCTTTAGGGGGAGCGTACGTGTGAGGGCGCGGGTTAGTGTCAGCGTACGGGTTAGGATTAGGGGACGGGTGAGGGTCAGGCTTCGGGGAAGGGTTAGGGTTAGGGTTCGGGCTAGGGTTAGGGTTAGGGGACGGGGACGGTTTAGGGTCCAGGTGAGGGTACGACAACGCTTCAGGGGGAGCGTACGTGTGAGGGCGCGGGTTAGTGTCAGCGTACGGGTTAGGATTAGGGGACGGGTGAGGGTCAGGCTTCGGGGAAGGGTTAGGGTTAGGGTTCGGTCTAGGGTTAGGGTTAGGGGACGGGGACGGTTTAGGGTCCAGGTGAGGGTACGACAATGCTTTAGGGGGAGCGTACGTGTGAGGGCGCGGGTTAGTGTCAGCGTACGGGTTAGGATTATGGGACGGGTGAGGGTCAGGCTTCGGGGAAGGGTTAGGGTTAGGGTTCGGGCTAGGGTTAGGGTTAGGGGACGGGGACGGTTTAGGGTCCAGGTGAGGGTACGACAACGCTTTAGGGGGAGCGTACGTGTGAGGGCGCGGGTTAGTGTCAGCGTACGGGTTAGGATTAGGGGACGGGTGAGGGTCAGGCTTCGGGGAAGGGTTAGGGTTAGGGTTCGGGCTAGGGTTAGGGTTAGGGGACGGGGACGGTTTAGGGTCCAGGTGAGGGTACGACAACGCTTTAGGGGGAGCATACGTGTGAGGGCGCGGGTTAGTGTCAGCGTACGGGTTAGGATTAGGGGACGGGTGAGGGTCAGGCTTCGGGGAAGGGTTAGGGTTAGGGTTCGGGCTAGGGTTAGGGTTAGGGGACGGGGACGGTTTAGGGTCCAGGTGAGGGTACGACAACGCTTTAGGGGGAGCGTACGTGTGAGGGCGCGGGTTAGTGTCAGCGTACGGGTTAGGATTAGGGGACGGGTGAGGGTCAGGCTTCGGGGAAGGGTTAGGGTTAGGGTTCGGGCTAGGGATAGGGTTAGGGGACGGGGACGGTTTAGGGTCCAGGTGAGGGTACGACAACGCTTTAGGGGGAGCGTACGTGTGAGGGCGTGGGTTAGTGTCAGCGTACGGGTTAGGATTAGGGGACGGGTGAGGGTCAGGCTTCGGGGAAGGGTTAGGGTTAGGGTAAGGGCTAGGGTTAGGGTTAGGGGACGGGGACGGTTTAGGGTCCAGGTGAGGGTACGACAACGCTTTAGGGGGAGCGTACGTGTGAGGGCGCGGGTTAGTGTCAGCGTACGGGTTAGGATTAGGGGACGGGTGAGGGTCAGGCTTCGGGGAAGGGTTAGGGTTAGGGTTCGGGCTAGGGTTAGGGTTAGGGGACGGGGACGGTTTAGGGTCCAGGTGAGGGTACGACAACGCTTTAGGGGGACCGTACGTGTGAGGGCGCGGGTTAGTGTCAGCGTACGGGTTAGGATTAGGGGACGGGTGAGGGTCAGGCTTCGGGGAAGGGTTAGGGTTAGGGTCCGGGCTAGGGTTAGGGTTAGGAAATGGGGACGGTTTAGGGTCCAGGTGAGGGTACGACAACGTTGTAGGGGGAGCGTACGTGTGAGGGCGCGGGTTAGTGTCAGCGTACGGGTTAGGATTAGGGGACGGGTGAGGGTCAGGCTTCGGGGAAGGGTTAGGGTTAGGGTTCGGGCTAGGGTTAGGGTTAGGGGACGGGGACGGTTTAGGGTCCAGGTGAGGGTACGACAACGCTCTAGGGGGAGTGTACGTGTGAGGGCGCGGGTTAGTGTCAGCGTACGGGTTAGGATTAGGGGACGGGTGAGGGTCAGGCTTCGGGGAAGGGTTAGGGTTAAGGTTCGGGCTAGGGTTAGGGTTAGGGGACGGGGACGGTTTAGGGTCCAGGTGAGTGTACGACAACGCTCTAGGGGGAGCGTACGTGTGAGGGCGCGGGTTAGTGTCAGCGTACGTGTTAGGATTAGGGGAAGGGTGAGGGTCAGGCTTCGCGGAAGGGTTAGGGTTAGGGTTCGGGCTAAGGTTAGGGTTAGGGGACGGGGACGGTTTAGGGTCCAGGTGAGGGTACGACAACGCTTTAGGGGGAACGTACGTGTGAGGGCGCGGGTTAGTGTCAGCGTACGGGTTAGGATTAGGGGAAGGGTGAGGGTCAGGCTTCGCGGAAGTGTTAGGGTTAGGGTTCGGGCTAAGGTTAGGGTTAGGGGACAGGGACGGTTTAGGGTCCAGGTGAGGGTATGACAACGCTTTAGGGGGAGCGTACGTGTGAGGGCTCGGGTTAGTGTCTGCGTACGGGTTAGGATTAGGGGAAGGGTGTGTGTCAGGCTTCGGGGAAGGGTTAGGGTTAGGGTTCGGGCTAGGGTTAGGGTTAGGGGACGGGGACGGTTTAGGGTCCAGGTGAGGGTACGACAACGCTTTAGGGGGAGTGTACGTGTGAGGGCGCGGCTTAGTGTCAGCGTACGGGTTAGGATTAGGGGACGGGTGAGGGTCAGGCTTCGGGGAAGGGTTAGGGTTAGGGTTCGGGCTAGGGTTAGGGTTAGGGGACGGGGACGGTTTAGGGTCCAGGTGAGGGTACGACAACGCTTTAGGGGGAGCGTACGTGTGAGGGCGCGGGTTAGTGTCAGCGTACGGGTTAGGATTAGGGGACGGGTGAGTGTCAGGCTTCGGGGAAGGGTTAGGGTTAGGGTTCGGGCTAGGGTTAGGGTTAGGGGACGGGGACGGTTTAGGGTCCAGTTGAGGGTACGACAACGCTTTAGGGGGAGCGTACGTGTGAGGGCGCGGGTTAGTGTCAGCGTACGGGTTAGGATTAGGGGACGGGTGAGGGTCAGGCTTCGGGGAAGGGTTAGGGTTAGGGTCCGGGCTAGGGTTAGGGTTAGGAAACGGGGACGGTTTAGGGTCCAGGTGAGGGTACGACAACGTTGTAGGGGGAGCGTACGTGTGAGGGCGCGGGTTAGTGTCAGCGTACGGGTTAGGATTAGGGGACGGGTGAGGGTCAGGCTTCGGGGAAGGGTTAGGGTTAGGGTTCGGGCTAGGGTTAGGGTTAGGGGACGGGGACGGTTTAGGGTCCAGGTGAGGGTACGACAACGCTTTAGGGGGAGCGTACGTGTGAGGGCGCGGGTTAGTGTCAGCGTACGGGTTAGGATTAGGGGACGGGTGAGGGTCAGGCTTCGGGGAAGGGTTAGGGTTAGGGTTCGGGCTAGGGTTAGGGTTAGGAGACGGGGACGGTTTAGGGTCCAGGTGAGGGTACGACAACGCTTCAGGGGGAGCGTACGTGTGAGGGCGCGGGTTAGTGTCAGCGTACGGGTTAGGATTAGGGGACGGGTGAGGGTCAGGCTTCGGGGAAGGGTTAGGGTTAGGGTTCGGTCTAGGGTTAGGGTTAGGGGACGGGGACGGTTTAGGGTCCAGGTGAGGGTACGACAATGCTTTAGGGGGAGCGTACGTGTGAGGGCGCGGGTTAGTGTCAGCGTACGGGTTAGGATTATGGGACGGGTGAGGGTCAGGCTTCGGGGAAGGGTTAGGGTTAGGGTTCGGGCTAGGGTTAGGGTTAGGGGACGGGGACGGTTTAGGGTCCAGGTGAGGGTACGACAACGCTTTAGGGGGAGCGTACGTGTGAGGGCGCGGGTTAGTGTCAGCGTACGGGTTAGGATTAGGGGACGGGTGAGGGTCAGGCTTCGGGGAAGGGTTAGGGTTAGGGTTCGGGCTAGGGTTAGGGTTAGGGGACGGGGACGGTTTAGGGTCCAGGTGAGGGTACGACAACGCTTTAGGGGGAGCATACGTGTGAGGGCGCGGGTTAGTGTCAGCGTACGGGTTAGGATTAGGGGACGGGTGAGGGTCAGGCTTCGGGGAAGGGTTAGGGTTAGGGTTCGGGCTAGGGTTAGGGTTAGGGGACGGGGACGGTTTAGGGTCCAGGTGAGGGTACGACAACGCTTTAGGGGGAGCGTACGTGTGAGGGCGCGGGTTAGTGTCAGCGTACGGGTTAGGATTAGGGGACGGGTGAGGGTCAGGCTTCGGGGAAGGGTTAGGGTTAGGGTTCGGGCTAGGGATAGGGTTAGGGGACGGGGACGGTTTAGGGTCCAGGTGAGGGTACGACAACGCTTTAGGGGGAGCGTACGTGTGAGGGCGTGGGTTAGTGTCAGCGTACGGGTTAGGATTAGGGGACGGGTGAGGGTCAGGCTTCGGGGAAGGGTTAGGGTTAGGGTAAGGGCTAGGGTTAGGGTTAGGGGACGGGGACGGTTTAGGGTCCAGGTGAGGGTACGACAACGCTTTAGGGGGAGCGTACGTGTGAGGGCGCGGGTTAGTGTCAGCGTACGGGTTAGGATTAGGGGACGGGTGAGGGTCAGGCTTCGGGGAAGGGTTAGGGTTAGGGTTCGGGCTAGGGTTAGGGTTAGGGGACGGGGACGGTTTAGGGTCCAGGTGAGGGTACGACAACGCTTTAGGGGGACCGTACGTGTGAGGGCGCGGGTTAGTGTCAGCGTACGGGTTAGGATTAGGGGACGGGTGAGGGTCAGGCTTCGGGGAAGGGTTAGGGTTAGGGTCCGGGCTAGGGTTAGGGTTAGGAAACGGGGACGGTTTAGGGTCCAGGTGAGGGTACGACAACGTTGTAGGGGGAGCGTACGTGTGAGGGCGCGGGTTAGTGTCAGCGTACGGGTTAGGATTAGGGGACGGGTGAGGGTCAGGCTTCGGGGAAGGGTTAGGGTTAGAGTTCGGGCTAGGGTTAGGGTTAGGGGACGGGGACGGTTTAGGGTCCAGGTGAGGGTACGACAACGCTCTAGGGGGAGTGTACGTGTGAGGGCGCGGGTTAGTGTCAGCGTACGGGTTAGGATTAGGGGACGGGTGAGGGTCAGGCTTCGGGGAAGGGTTAGGGTTAAGGTTCGGGCTAGGGTTAGGGTTAGGGGACGGGGACGGTTTAGGGTCCAGGTGAGTGTACGACAACGCTCTAGGGGGAGCGTACGTGTGAGGGCGCGGGTTAGTGTCAGCGTACGTGTTAGGATTAGGGGAAGGGTGAGTGTCAGGCTTCGCGGAAGGGTTAGGGTTAGGGTTCGGGCTAAGGTTAGGGTTAGGGGACGGGGACGGTTTAGGGTCCAGGTGAGGGTACGACAACGCTTTAGGGGGAACGTACGTGTGAGGGCGCGGGTTAGTGTCAGCGTACGGGTTAGGATTAGGGGAAGGGTGAGTGTCAGGCTTCGGGGAAGGGTTGGGTTAGGGTTCGGGCTAGGGTTAGGGTTAGGGGACGGGGACGGTTTAGGGTCCAGGTGAGGGTACGACAACGCTTTAGGGGGAGCGTACGTGTGAGGGCGCGGCTTAGTGTCAGCGTACGGGTTAGGATTAGGGGACGGGTGAGGGTCAGGCTTCGGGGAAGGGTTAGGGTTAGGGTTCGGGCTAGGGTTAGGGTTAGGGGACGGGGACGGTTTAGGGTCCAGGTGAGGGTACGACAACGCTTTAGGGGGAGCGTACGTGTGAGGGCGCGGGTTAGTGTCAGCGTACGGGTTAGGATTAGGGGACGGGTGAGGGTCAGGCTTCGGGGAAGGGTTAGGGTTAGGGTTCGGGCTAGGGTTAGGGTTAGGGGACGGGGACGGTTTAGGGTCCAGGTGAGGGTACGACAACGCTTTAGGGGGAGCGTACGTGTGAGGGCGCGGGTTAGTGTCAGCGTACGGGTTAGGATTAGGGGACGGGTGAGGGTCAGGCTTCGGGGAAGGGTTAGGGTTAGGGTTCGGGCTAGGGTTAGCGTTAGGGGACGGGGACGGTTTAGGGTCCAGGTGAGGGTACGACAACGCTTTAGGGGGAGCGTACGAGTGAGGGCGCGGGTTAGTGTCAGCGTACGGGTTAGGATTAGGGGACGGGTGGGTGTCAGGCTTCGGGGAAGGGTTAGGGTTAGGGTTCGGGCTAGGGTTAGGGTTAGGGGACGGGGACGGTTTAGGGTCCAGGTGAGGGTACGACAACGCTTTAGGGGGAGCGTACGTGTGAGGGCGCGGCTTAGTGTCAGCGTACGGGTTAGGATTAGGGGACGGGTGAGGGTCAGGCTTCGGGGAAGGGTTAGGGTTAGGGTTCGGGCTAGGGTTAGGGTTAGGGGACGGGGACGGTTTAGGGTCCAGGTGAGGGTACGACAACGCTTTAGGGGGAGCGTACGTGTGAGGGCGCGGGTTAGTGTCAGCGTACGGGTTAGGATTAGGGGACGGGTGAGGGTCAGGCTTCGGGGAAGGGTTAGGGTTAGGGTTCGGGCTACGGTTAGGGTTAGGGGACGGGGACGGTTTAGGGTCCAGGTGAGGGTACGACAACGCTTTAGGGGGAGCGTACGTGTGAGGGCGCGGGTTAGTGTCAGCGTACGGGTTAGGATTAGGGGACGGGTGAGGGTCAGGCTTCGGGGAAGGGTTAGGGTTAGGGTTCGGGCTAGGGTTAGGGTTAGGGGACGGGGACGGTTTAGGGTCCAGGTGAGGGTACGACAACGCTTTAGGGGGAGCGTACGTGTGAGGGCGCGGGTTAGTGTCAGCGTACGGGTTAGGATTAGGGGACGGGTGAGGGTCAGGCTTTGGGGAAGGGTTAGGGTTAGGGTACGGGCTAGGGTTAGGGTTAGGGGACGGGGACGGTTTAGGGTCCAGGTGAGGGTACGACAACGATTTAGGGGGAGCGTACGTGTGAGGGCGCGGGTTAGTGTCAGCGTACGGGTTAGGATTAGGGGACGGGTGAGGGTCAGGCTTCGGGGAAGGGTTAGGGTTAGGGTTCGGGCTAGGGTTAGGGTTAGGAAACGGGGACGGTTTAGGGTCCAGGTGAGGGTACGACAACGTTGTAGGGGGAGCGTACGTGTGAGGGCGCGGGTTAGTGTCAGCGTACGGGTTAGGATTAGGGGATGGGTGAGGGTCAGGCTTCGGGGAAGTGTTAGTGTTAGGGTTCGGGCTAGGGTTAGGGTTAGGGGACGGGGACGGTTTAGGGTCCAGGTGAGGGTACGACAACGCTTTAGGGGGAGCGTACGTGTGAGGGCGCGGGTTAGTGTCAGCGTACGGGTTAGGATTATGGGACGGGTGAGGGTCAGGCTTCGGGGAAGGGTTAGGGTTAAGGTTCGGGCTAGGGTTAGGGTTAGGGGACGGGGACGGTTTAGGGTCCAGGTGAGGGTACGACAACGCTCTAGGGAGAGCGTACGTGTGAGGGCGCGGGTTAGTGTCAGCGTACGGGTTAGGATTAGGGGACGGTTGAGGGTCAGGCTTCGGGGAAGGGTTACGGTTAGGGTTCGGGCTAGGGTTAGGGTTAGGGGACGGGGACGGTTTAGGGTCCAGGTGAGGGTACGACAACGCTCTAGGGGGAGCGTACGTGTGAGGGCGCGGGTTAGTGTCAGCGTACGGGTTAGGATTAGGGGAAGGGTGAGGGTCAGGCTTCGCGGAAGTGTTAGGGTTAGGGTTCGGGCTAAGGTTAGGGTTAGGGGACAGGGACGGTTTAGGGTCCAGGTGAGGGTACGACAACGCTTTAGGGGGAGCGTACGTGTGAGGGCTCGGGTTAGTGTCTGCGTACGGGTTAGGATTAGGGGAAGGGTGAGTGTCAGGCTTCGGGGAAGGGTTAGGGTTAGGGTTCGGGCTAGGGTTAGGGTTAGGGGACGGGGACGGTTTAGGGTCCAGGTGAGGGTACGACAGCGCTTTAGGGGGAGCGTACGTGTGAGGGCGCGGCTTAGTGTCAGCGTACGGGTTAGGATTAGGGGACGGGTGAGGGTCAGGCTTCGGGGAAGGGTTAGGGTTAGGGTTCGGGCTAGGGTTAGGGTTAGGGGACGGGGACGGTTTAGGGTCCAGGTGAGGGTACGACAACGCTTTAGGGGGAGCGTACGTGTGAGGGCGCGGGTTAGTGTCAGCGTACGGGTTAGGATTAGGGGACGGGTGAGGGTCAGGCTTCGGGGAAGGGTTAGGGTTAGGGTTCGGGCTAGGGTTAGGGTTAGGGGACGGGGACGGTTTAGGGTCCAGGTGAGGGTACGACAACGCTTTAGGGGGAGCGTACGTGTGAGGGCGCGGGTTAGTGTCAGCGTACGGGTTAGGATTAGGGGACGGGTGAGGGTCAGGCTTCGGGGAAGGGTTAGGGTTAGGGTTCGGGCTAGCGTTAGGGTTAGGGGACGGGGAAGGTTTAGGGTCCAGGTGAGGGTACGACAACGCTTTAGGGGGAGCGTACGTGTGAGGGCGCGGGTTAGTGTCAGCGTACGGGTTAGGATTAGGGGACGGGTGAGGGTCAGGCTTCGGGGAAGGGTTAGGGTTAGGGTTCGGGCTAGGGTTAGGGTTAGGGGACGGGGACGGTTTAGGGTCCAGGTGAGGGTACGACAACGCTTTAGGGGGAGCGTACGTGTGAGGGCGCGGGTTAGTGTCAGCGTACGGGTTAGGATTAGGGGACAGGTGAGGGTCAGGCTTCGGGGAAGGGTTAGGGTTCGGGTTCGGGCTAGGGTTAGGGTTAGGGGACGGGGACGGTTTAGGGTCCAGGTGAGGGTACGACAACGCTTTAGGGGGAGCGTACCTGTGAGGGCGTGGGTTAGTGTCAGCGTACGGGTTAGGATTAGGGGACGGGTGAGGGTCAGGCTTCGGGGAAGGGTTAGGGTTAGGGTTCGGGCTAGGGTTAGGGTTAGGGGACGGGGACGGTTTAGGGTCCAGGTGAGGGTACGACAAAGCTTTAGGGGGAGCGTACGTGTGAGGGCGCGGGTTAGTGTCAGCGTACGGGTTAGGATTAGGGGACGGGTGAGTGTCAGGCTTCGGGGAAGGGTTAGGGTTAGGGTTCGGGCTAGGGTTAGGGTTAGGGGACGGGGACGGTTTAGGGTCCAGGTGAGGGTACGACAACGCTTTAGGGGGAGCGTACGTGTGAGGGCGCGGGTTAATGTCAGCGTACGGGTTAGGATTAGGGGACGGGTGAGGGTCAGGCTTCGGGGAAGGGTTAGGGTTAGGGTTCGGGCTAGGGTTAGGGTTAGGGGACGGGGACGGTTTAGGGTCCAGGTGAGGGTACGACAACGCTTTAGGGGGAGCGTACGTGTGAGGGCGCGGGTTAGTGTCAGCGTACGGGTTAGGATTAGGGGACGGGTGAGCGTCAGGCTTCGGGGAAGGGTTAGGGTTAGGGTTCGGGCTAGGGTTAGGGTTAGGGGACGGGGTCGGTTTAGGGTACAGGTGAGGGTACGACAACGCTTTAGGGGGAGCGTACGTGTGAGGGCGCGGGTTAGTGTCAGCGTACGGGTTAGGATTAGGGGACGGGTGAGTGTCAGGCTTCGGGGAAGGTTTAGGGTTAGGGTTAGGGCTAGGGTTAGGGTTAGGGTACAGGGATCGTTTAGGGTCCAGGTGAGGGTACGACAACGCTTTAGGGGGAGCGTACGTGTGAGGGCGCGGGTTAGTGTCAGCGTACGGGTTAGGATTAGGGGACGGGTGAGGGTCAGGCTTCGTGGAAGGGTTAGAGTTAGGGTTCGGGCTAGGGTTAGGGTTAGGGGACGGGGATGGTTTAGGGTCCAGGTGAGGGTACGACAACGCTTTAGGGGGAGCGTACGTGTGAGGGCGCTGGTTAGTGTCAGCGTACGGGTTAGGATTAGGGGACGGGTGAGTGTCAGGCTTCGGGGAAGGGTTAGGGTTAGGGTTCGGGCTAGGGTTAGGGTTAGGGGACGGGGACGGTTTAGGGTCCAGGTGAGGGTACGACAACGCTTTAGGGGGAGCGTACGTGTGAGGGCGCGGGTTAGTGTCAGCGTACGGGTTAGGATTGGGGACGGGTGAGGGTCAGGCTTCGGGGAAGGGTTAGGGTTAGGGTTCGGGCTAGGGTTAGGGTTAGGGGACGGGGACGGTTTAGGGTCCAGGTGAGGGTACGACAATGCTTTAGGGGGAGCGTACGTGTGAGGGCGCGGGTTAGTGTCAGCGTACGGGTTAGGATTAGGGGACGGGTGAGGGTCAGGCTTCGGGGAAGGGTTAGGGTTAGGGTTCGGGCTAGGGTTAGGGTTAGGGGACGGGGACGGTTTAGTGTCCAGGTGAGGGTACGGCAACGCTTTAGGGGGAGCGTACGTGTGAGGGCGCGGGTTAGTGTCAGCGTACGGGTTAGGATTAGGTGACGGGTGAGGGTCAGCATCGGGGAAGGGTTAGGGTTAGGGTTCGGGCTAGGGTTAGGGTTAGGGGACGGGGACGGTTTAGGGTCCAGGTGAGGGTACGACAACGCTTTAGGGGGAGCGTACGTGTGAGGGCGCGGGTTAGTGTCAGCGTACGGGTTAGGATTAGGGGACGGGTGAGGGTCAGGCTTCGGGGAAGGGTTAGGGTTAGGGTTCGGGCTAGGGTTAGGGTTAGGGGACGGGGACGGTTTAGTGTCCAGGTGAGGGTACGACAACGCTTTAGGGGCAGCGTACGTGTGAGGGCGCGGGTTAGTGTCAGCGTACGGGTTAGGATTAGGGGACGGGTGAGGGTCAGGCTTCGGGGAAGGGTTAGGGTTAGGGTTCGGGCTAGGGTTAGGGTTAGGGGACGGGGACGGTTTAGGGTCCAGGTGAGGGTACGACAACGCTTTAGGGGGAGCGTACGTGTGAGGGCGCGGGTTAGTGTCAGCGTACGGGTTAGGATTAGGGGACGGGTGAGGGTCAGGCTTCGGGGAAGGGTTAGGGTTAGGGTTCGGGCTAGGGTTAGGGTTAGGGGACGGGGACGGTTTAGGGTCCAGGTGAGGGTACGACAACGCTTTAGGGGGAGCGTACGTGTGAGGGCGCGGGTTAGTGTCAGCGTACGGGTTAGGATTAGGGGACGGGTGAGGGTCAGGCTTCGGGGAAGGGTTAGGGTTAGGGTTCGGGCTAGGGTTAGGGTTAGGGGACGGGGACGGTTTAGGGTCCAGGTGAGGGTACGACAACGCTTTAGGGGGAGCGTACGTGTGAGGGCGCGGGTTAGTGTCAGCGTACGGGTTAGGATTAGGGGACAGGTGAGGGTCAGGCTTCGGGGAAGGGTTAGGGTTCGGGTTCGGTCTAGGGTTAGGGTTAGGGGACGGGGACGGTTTAGGGTCCAGGTGAGGGTACGACAACGCTTTAGGGGGAGCGTACCTGTGAGGGCGTGGGTTAGTGTCAGCGTACGGGTTAGGATTAGGGGACGGGTGAGGGTCAGGCTTCGGGGAAGGGTTAGGGTTAGGGTTCGGGCTAGGGTTAGGGTTAGGGGATGGGGACGGTTTAGGGTCCAGGTGAGGGTACGACAACGCTTTAGGGGGAGCGTACGTGTGAGGGCGCGGGTCAGTGTCAGCGTACGGGTTAGGATTAGGGGACGGGTGAGTGTCAGGCTTCGGGGAAGGGTTAGGGTTAGGGTTCGGGCTAGGGTTAGGGTTAGGGGACGGGGACGGTTTAGGGTCCAGGTGAGGGTACGACAACGCTTTAGGGGGAGCGTACGTGTGAGGGCGCGGGTTAATGTCAGCGTACGGGTTAGGATTAGGGGACGGGTGAGGGTCAGGCTTCGGGGAAGGGTTAGGGTTAGGGTTCGGGCTAGGGTTAGGGTTAGGGGACGGGGACGGTTTAGGGTCCAGGTGAGGGTACGACAACGCTTTAGGGGCAGCGTACGTGTGAGGGCGCGGGTTAGTGTCAGCGTACGGGTTAGGATTAGGGGACGGGTGAGGGTCAGGCTTCGGGGAAGGGTTAGGGTTAGGGTTCGGGCTAGGGTTAGGGTTAGGAAACGGGGACGGTTTAGGGTCCAGGTGAGGGTACGACAACGCTTTAGGGGGAGCGTACGTGTGAGGGCGCGGGTTAGTGTCAGCGTACGGGTTAGGATTAGGGGACAGGTGAGGGTCAGGCTTCGGGGAAGGGTTAGGGTTCGGGTTCGGGCTAGGGTTAGGGTTAGGGGACGGGGACGGTTTAGGGTCCAGGTGAGGGTACGACAACGCTTTAGGGGGAGCGTACGTGTGAGGGCGCGGGTTAGTGTCAGCGTACGGGTTAGGATTGGGGACGGGTGAGGGTCAGGCTTCGGGGAAGGGTTAGGGTTAGGGTTCGGGCTAGGGTTAGGGTTAGGGGACGGGGACGGTTTAGGGTCCAGGTGAGGGTACGACAACGCTTTAGGGGGAGCGTACGTGTGAGGGCGCGGGTTAGTGTCAGCGTACGGGTTAGGATTAGGGGACGGGTGAGGGTCAGGCTTCGGGGAAGGGTTAGGGTTAGGGTTCGGGCTAGGGTTAGGGTTAGGGGACGGGGACGGTTTAGTGTCCAGGTGAGGGTACGGCAACGCTTTAGGGGGAGCGTACGTGTGAGGGCGCGGGTTAGTGTCAGCGTACGGGTTAGGATTAGGTGACGGGAGAGGGTCAGCATCGGGGAAGGGTTAGGGTTAGGGTTCGGGCTAGGGTTAGGGTTAGGGGACGGGGACGGTTTAGGGTCCAGGTGAGGGTACGACAACGCTTTAGGGGGAGCGTACGTGTGAGGGCGCGGGTTAGTGTCAGCGTACGGGTTAGGATTAGGGGACGGGTGAGGGTCAGGCTTCGGGGAAGGGTTAGGGTTAGGGTTCGGGCTAGGGTTAGGGTTAGGGGACGGGGACGGTTTAGTGTCCAGGTGAGGGTACGACAACGCTTTAGGGGCAGCGTACGTGTGAGGGCGCGGGTTAGTGTCAGCGTACGGGTTAGGATTAGGGGACGGGTGAGGGTCAGGCTTCGGGGAAGGGTTAGGGTTAGGGTTCGGGCTAGGGTTAGGGTTAGGGGACGGGGACGGTTTAGGGTCCAGGTGAGGGTACGACAACGCTTTAGGGGGAGCGTACGTGTGAGGGCGCGGGTTAGTGTCAGCGTACAGGTTAGGATTAGGGGACGGGTGAGGGTCAGGCTTCGGGGAAGGGTTAGGGTTAGGGTTCGGGCTAGGGTTAGGGTTAGGGGACGGGGACGGTTTAGGGTCCAGGTGAGGGTACGACAACGCTTTAGGGGGAGCGTACGTGTGAGGGCGCGGGTTAGTGTCAGCGTACGGGTTAGGATTAGGGGACGGGTGAGGGTCAGGCTTCGGGGAAGGGTTAGGGTTAGGGTTCGGGCTAGGGTTAGGGTTAGGGGACGGGGACGGTTTAGGGTCCAGGTGAGGGTACGACAACGCTTTAGGGGGAGCGTACGTGTGAGGGCGCGGGTTAGTGTCAGCGTACGGGTTAGGATTAGGGGACAGGTGAGGGTCAGGCTTCGGGGAAGGGTTAGGGTTCGGGTTCGGGCTAGGGTTAGGGTTAGGGGACGGGGACGGTTTAGGGTCCAGTTGAGGGTACGACAACGCTTTAGGGGGAGCGTACCTGTGAAGGCGTGGGTTAGTGTCAGCGTACGGGTTAGGATTAGGGGACGGGTGAGGGTCAGGCTTCGGGGAAGGGTTAGGGTTAGGGTTCGGGCTAGGGTTAGGGTTAGGGGATGGGGACGGTTTAGGGTCCAGGTGAGGGTACGACAACGCTTTAGGGGGAGCGTACGTGTGAGGGCGCGGGTCAGTGTCAGCGTACGGGTTAGGATTAGGGGACGGGTGAGTGTCAGGCTTCGGGGAAGGGTTAGGGTTAGGGTTCGGGCTAGGGTTAGGGTTAGGGGACGGGGACGGTTTAGGGTCCAGGTGAGGGTACGACAACGCTTTAGGGGGAGCGTACGTGTGAGGGCGCGGGTTAATGTCAGCGTACGGGTTAGGATTAGGGGACGGGTGAGGGTCAGGCTTCGGGGAAGGGTTAGGGTTAGGGTTCGGGCTAGGGTTAGGGTTAGGGGACGGGGACGGTTTAGGGTCCAGGTGAGGGTACGACAACGCTTTAGGGGGAGCGTACGTGTGAGGGCGCGGGTTAGTGTCAGCGTACGGGTTAGGATTAGGGGACGGGTGAGCGTCAGGCTTCGGGGAAGGGTTAGGGATAGGGTTCGGGCTAGGGTTAGGGTTAGGGGACGGGGACGGTTTAGGGTCCAGGTGAGGGTACGACAACGCTTTAGGGGGAGCGTACGTGTGAGGGCACGGGTTAGTGTCACCGTACGGGTTAGGATTATGGGAAGGGTGAGGGTCAGGCTTCGGGGAAGGGTTAGGTTTAGGGTTCGGGCTAGGGTTAGGGTTAGGGGACGGGGACGGTTTAGGGTCCAGGTGAGGGTACGACAACGCTTTAGGGGGAGGGTACGTGTGAGGACGCGGGTTAGTGTCAGCGTACGGGTTAGGATTAGGGGACGGGTGAGTGTCAGGCTTCGGGGAAGGGTTAGGGTTCAGGCTAGGGTTAGGGTTAGGGAACGGGGACGGTGTAGGGTCCAGGTGAGGATACGACAACGCTTTAGGGGGAGCGTACGTGTGAGGGCGCGGGTTAGTGTCAGCGTACGGGTTAGGATTAGGGGACGGGTGAGGGTCAGGCTTCGGGGAAGGGTTAGGGTTAGGGTTCGGGTTAGGGTTAGGGGACGGGGACGGTTTAGGGTCCAGGTGAGGGTACGACAACGCTTTAGGGGGAGCGTACGTGTGAGGGCACGGGTTAGTGTCAGCATACGCGTTAGGATTAGGGGACAGTTGTTGGTCACGCTTCGGGGAAGGGTTAGGGTTATGGTTCGGGCTAGGGTTAGGGTTAGGGGACGGGGACGGTTTAGGGTCCAGGTGAGGGTACGACAACGCTTTAGGGGGAGCGTACGTGTGAGGGCGCGGGTTAGTGTCAGCGTACGGGTTAGGATTAGGGGACGGGTGAGGGTCAGGCTTCTGAGAAGGGTTAGGGTTAGGGTTCGGGCTAGGGTTAGGGTTAGGGGACGGGGACGGTTTAGGGTCCAGGTGAGGGCACGACAACGCTTTAGGGGGAGCGTACGAGTGAGGGCGCGGGTTAGTGTCAGCGTACGGGTTAGGATTAGGGGACGGGTGAGGGTTAGGTTTCGGGGAAGGGTTAGGGTTAGGGTTCGGGCTAAGGTTAGGGTTAGGGGACAGGGTCGGTTTAGGGTCCAAGTGAGGGTACGACAACGCTTTAGTGGGAGCGTACGTCGGAGGGCGCGGGTTAGTGTCAGTGTACGGGTTAGGATTAGGGGACGGGTGAGGGTCAGGCTTCGGGGAAGGGTTAGGGTTAGGGTTCGGGCTAGGGTTAGGGTTAGGGGACGGGGACGGTTTAGGGTCCAGGTGAGGGTACGACAACCCTTTAGGGGGAGGGTACGTGTGAGGACGCGGGTTAGTGTCAGCGTACGGGTTAGGATTAGGGGACGGGTGAGGGTCAGGTTTCGGGGAAGGGTTAGGGTTAGGGTTCGGGCTAGGGTTAGGTTTAGGGGACGGGGACGGTTTAGGGTCCAGGTGAGGGTACGACAACACTTTAGGGGGAGCGTACGTGTGAGTGCGTGGGTTAGTGTCAGCGTACGGGTTAGGATTAGGGGACGGGTGAGGGTCAGGCTTCGGGGAAGGGTTAGGGTTAGGGTTCGGGCTAGGGTTAGGGTTAGGGGACGGGGACGGTTTAGGGTCCAGGTGAGGGTGCGACAACGATTTAGGGGGAGCGTACGTGTGAGGGCGCGGGTTAGTGTCAGCGTACGGGTTAGGATTAGGGGACGTGTGAGGGTCAGGCTTCGGGGAAGGGTTAGGGTTAGGGTTAGGGCTAGGGTTAGGGTTAGGGGACGGGGACGGTTTAGGGTCCAGGTGAGGGTACGACAACGCTTTAGGGGGATCGTACGTGTGAGGGCGCGGGTTAGTGTCAGCGTACGGGTTAGGATAAGGGGACGGGTGAGGGTCAGGCTTCGGGGAAGGGTTAGGGTTAGGGTTCGGGCTAGGGTTAGGGTTAGGGGACGGGGACGGTTTAGGGACCAGGTGAGGGTACGACAACGCTTAAGGGGGAGCGTACGTGTGAGGGCGCGTGTTAGTGTCAGCGTACGGGTTAGGATTAGGGGACGGGTGAGGGTCAGGCTTCGGGGAAGGGTTAGGGTTAGGGTTCGGGCTAGGGTTAGGGTTAGGGGACGGGGACGGTTTAGGGTCCAGGTGAGGGTACGACAACGCTTTAGGGGGAGCGTACGTGTGAGGGTGCGGGTTAGTGTCAGCGTACGGGTTAGGATTAGGGGACGGGTGAGTGTCAGGCTTCGCGGAAGGGTTAGGGTTAGGGTTCGGGCTAGGGTTAGGGGACGGGGACGGTTTAGGGTCCAGGTGAGGGTACGACAACGCTTTAGGGGGAGTGTACGTGTGAGGGCGCGGGTTAGTGTCAGCGTACGGGTTAGGATTAGGGGACGTGTGAGGGTCAGGCTTCGGGGAAGGCTTAGGGTTAGTGTTCGGGCTAGGGTTAGGGTTAGGGGACGGGTACGGTTTAGGGTCCAGGTGAGGGTACGACAACGCTTTAGGGGGAGCGTACGTGTGAGGGCGCGGGTTTGTGTCAGCGTACGGTTTAGGATTAGGGGACGGGTGAGGGTCAGGCTTCGGGGAAGGGTTAGGGTTAGGTTTCGGGCTAGGGTTAGGGTTAGGGGACGGGGACGGTTTAGGGTCCAGGTGAGGGTACGACAACGCTTTAGGGGGAGGGTACGTGTGAGGACGCGGGTTAGTGTCAGCGTACGGGTTAGGATTAGGGGACGGGTGAGGGTCAGGTTTCGGGGAAGGGTTAGGGTTAGGGTTCGGGCTAGGGTTAGGGTTAGGGGATGGGGACGGTTTAGGTTCCAGGTGAGGGTACGACAACGCTTTAGCGGGAGCGTACGTGTGAGGGCGCGGGTTAGTGTCAGCGTACGGGTTAGGATTAGGGGACAGGTGAGGGTCAGGCTTCGGGGAAATATTAGTGTTAGGGTTCGGGCTAGGGTTAGGGTTAGGGGACGGGGACGGTTTAGGGTCCAGGTGAGGGTACGACAACGCTTTAGGGGGAGCGTACGTGTGAGGGCGTGGGTTAGTGTCAGCGTACGGTTTAGGATTAGGGGACGGGTGAGGGTCAGGCTTCGGAGAAGCGTTAGGGTTAGGGTTCGGGCTAGGGTTAGGGTTAGGGGATGGGGATGGTTTAGGGTCCAGGTGAGGGTACGACAACGCTTTAGGGGGAGCGTACGTGTGAGGGCGCAGGTTAGTGTCAGCGTACGGGTTAGGATTAGGGGACGGGTGAGGGTCAGGCTTCGGGGAAGGGTTAGGGTTAGGCTTCGGGCTAGGGTTAGGGTTAGGGGACGGGGACGGTTTAGGGTCCAGGTGAGGGTACGACAACGCTTTAGGGGGAGCGTACGTGTGAGGGCGCGGGTTAGTGTCAGCGTACGGGTTAGGATTAGGGGACGGGTGAGGGTCAGGCTTCGGGGAAGGGTTAGGGTTAGGGTTCGGGCTAGGGTTAGGGTTAGGGGACGGGGACAGTTTAGGGACCAGGTGAGGGTACGACAACGCTTTAGGGGGAGCGTACGTGTGAGGGTGCGGGTTAGTGTCAGCGTACGGGTTAGGATTAGGGGACGGGTGAGGGTCAGGCTTCGGGGAAGGGTTAGGGTTAGGGTTCGGGCTAGGGTTAGGGGACGGGGACGGTTTAGGGTTCAGGTGAGGGTGCGACAACAATTTAGGGGGAGCGTACGTGTGAGGGCGTGGGTTAGTGTCAGCGTACGGGTTAGGATTAGGGGACGGGTGAGGGTCAGGCTTCGGGGAAGGGTTAGGGTTAGGGTTCGGGCTAGGGTTAGGGTTAGGGGACGGGGACGGTTTAGGGTCCAGGTGAGGGTACGACAACGCTCTAGGGGGAGTGTACGTGTGAGGGCGCGGGTTAGTGTCAGCGTACGGGTTAGGATTAGGGGACGGCTGAGGGTCAGGCTTCGGGGAAGGGTTAGGGTTAGGCTTCGGGCTAGGGTTAGGGTTAGGGGACGGGGACGGTTTAGGGTCCAGGTGAGGGTACGACAACGCTCTAGGGGGAGCGTACGTGTGAGGGCGCGGGTTAGTGTCAGCGTACGGGTTAGGATTAGGGGACGGCTGAGGGTCAGGCTTCGGGGAAGGGTTAGGGTTAGGCTTCGGGCTAGGGTTAGGGTTAGGGGACGGGGACGGTTTAGGGTCCAGGTGAGGGTACGACAACGCTCTAGGGGGAGCGTACGTGTGAGGGCGCGGGTTAGTGTCAGCGTACGGGTTAGGATGAGGGGACGGCTGAGGGTCAGGCTTCGGGGAAGTGTTAGGGTTAGGCTTCGGGCTAGGGTTAGGGTTAGGGGACGGGGACGGTTTAGGGTCCAGGTGAGGGTACGACAACGCTCTAGGGGGAGCGTACGTGTGAGGGCGCGGGTTAGTGTCAGCGTACGGGTTAGGATTAGGGGACGGCTGAGGGTCAGGCTTCGGGGAAGGGTTAGGGTTAGGGTTCGGGCTAGGGTTAGGGTTAGGGGACGGGGACGGTTTAGGGTCCAGGTGAGGGTACGACAACGCTCTAGGGGGAGCGTACGTGTGAGGGCGCGGGTTAGTGTCAGCGTACGGGTTAGGAGTAGGGGACGGCTGAGGGTCAGGTTTCGGGGAAGTGTTAGGGTTAGGGTTCGGGCTAGGGTTAGGGTTAGGGGACGGGGACGGTTTAGGGTCCAGGTGAGGGTACGACAATGCTCTAGGGGGAGCGTACGTGTGAGGGCGCGGGTTAGTGTCAGCATACGGGTTAGGATTAGGGGACGGCTGAGGGTCAGGCTTCGGGGAAGGGTTAGGGTTAGGGTTCGGGCTAGGGTTAGGGTTAGGGGACGGGGACGGTTTAGGGTCCAAGTGAGGGTACGACAACGCTCTAGGGGGAGCGTACGTGTGAGGGCGCGGGTTAGTGTCAGCGTACGGGTTAGGATTAGGGGACGGGTGAGGGTCAGGCTTCGGGGAAGGGTTAGGGATAGGCTTCGGGCTAGGGTTAGGGTTAGGGGACGGGGACGGTTTAGGGTTCAGGTGAGGGTGCGACAACGATTTAGGGGGAGCGTACGTGTGAGGGCGCGGGTTAGTGTCAGCGTACGGGTTAGGATTAGGGGACGGGTGAGGGTCAGGCTTCAGGGAAGGGTTAGGGTTAGGGTTCGGGCTAGGGTTAGGGTTAGGGGACGGGGACGGTTTAGGGTCCAGGTGAGGGTACGACAACGCTTTAGGGGGAGCGTACGTGTGAGGGCGCGGGTTAGTGTCAGCATACGGGTTAGGATAAGGGGACGGGTGAAGGTCAGGCTTCGGGGAAGGGTTAGGGTTCGGGCTAGGGTTAGGGGACGGGGACGGTTTAGGGTCCAGGTGAGGGTACGACAACGCTTCAGGGGGAGCGTACGTGTGAGGGCGCGGGTTAGTGTTAGCGTACGGGTTAGGATTAGGGGACGGGTGAGGGTCAGGCTTCGGGGAAGGGTTAGGGTTAGGGTTCGGGCTAGGGTTAGGGTTAGGGGACGGGGACGGTTTAGGGTCCAGGTGAGGGTACGACAACGCTCTAGAGGAACGTACGTGTGAGGGCGCGGGTTAGTGTCAGCGTACGGGTTAGGATTAGGGGACGGCTGAGGGTCAGGCTTCGGGGAAGGGTTAGGGTTAGGCTTCGGGCTAGGGTTAGGGTTAGGGGACGGGGACGGTTTAGGGTCCAGGTGAGGGTACGACAACGCTCTAGGGGGAGCGTACGTGTGAGGGCGCGGGTTAGTGTCAGCGTACGGGTTAGGATTAGGGGACGGCTGCGGGTCAGGCTTCGGGGAAGGGTTAGGGTTAGGCTTCGGGCTAGGGTTAGGGTTAGGGGACGGGGACGGTTTAGGGTCCAGGTGAGGGTACGACAACGCTCTAGGGGGAGCATACGTGTGAGGGCGCGGGTTAGTGTCAGCGTACGGGTTAGGATTAGGGGACGGGTGAGCGTCAGGCTTCGGGGAAGTGTTAGGGTTAGGGTTCGGGCTAGGGTTAGGGTTAGGGGACGGGGACGGTTTAGGGTCCAGGTGAGGGTACGACAACGCTTTAGGGGGAGCGTACGTGTGAGGGCGCGGGTTAGTGTCACCGTACGGGTTAGGATTAGGGGACGGGTGAGGGTCAGGCTTCGGGGAAGGGTTAGGGTTAGGGTTCGGGCTAGGGTTAGGGTTAGGGGACGGGGACGGTTTAGGGTCCAGGTGAGGGTACGACAACGCTTTAGGGGGAGCGTACGTGTGAGGGCGCGGGTTAGTGTCAGCGTACGGGTTAGGATTAGGGGACGGGTGAGGGTCAGGCTTCGGGGAAGGGTTAGGGTTCGGGCTAGGGTTAGGGTTAGGGGACGGAGACGGTTTAGGGTTCAGGTGAGGGTACGACAACGCTTCAGGGGGAGCGTACGTGTGAGGGCGCGGGTTAGTGTCAGCGTACGGGTTAGGATTAGGGGACGGGTGAGGGTCAGGCTTCGGGGAAGGGTTAGGGTTAGTGTTCGGGCTAGGGTTAGGGTTAGGGGACGGGGACGGTTTAGGGTCCAGGTGAGGGTACGACAACGCTTTAGGGGGAGCGTCCGTGTGAGGGCGCGGGTTAGTGTCAGCGTACGGGTTAGGATTAGGGGACGGGTGAGGGTCAGGCTTCGGGGAAGGGTTAGGGTTAGGGTTCGGGCTAGGGTTAGGGTTAGGGGACGGGGACGGTTTAGGGTCCAGGTGAGGGTACGACAACGCTTTAGGGGGAGCGTACGTGTGAGGGCGCGGGTTAGTGTCAGCGTACGGGTTAGGATTAGGGGACGGGTGAGGGTCAGGCTTCGGGGAAGGGTTAGGGTTAGGGTTCGGGCTAGGGTTAGGGTTAGGGGGCGGGGACGGTTTAGGGTTCAGGTGAGGGTACGACAACGCTTTAGGGGGAGCGTACGTGTGAGGGCGCGGGTTAGTGTCAGCGTACGGGTTAGGATTAGGGGACGGGTGAGGGTCAGGCTTCGGGGAAGGGTTAGGGTTCGGGCTAGGGTTAGGGTTAGGGGACGGGGACGGTTTAGGGTCCAGGTGAGGGTACGACAACGCTTCAGGGGGTGCGTACGTGTGAGGGCGCGGGTTAGTGTCAGCGTACGGGTTAGGATTAGGGGACGGGTGAGGGTCAGGCTTTGGGGAAGGGTTAGGGTTAGTGTTCGGGCTAGGGTTAGGGTTAGGGGACGGGGACGGTTTAGGGTCCAGGTGAGGGTACGACAACGCTTTAAGGGGAGCGTACGTGTGAGGGCGTGGGTTAGTGTCAGCGTACGGGTTAGGATTAGGGGACGGCTGAGGGTCAGGCTTCGGGGAAGGGTTAGGGTTAGGCTTCGGGCTAGGGTTAGGGGTAGGGGACGGGGACGGTTTAGGGTCCAGGTGAGGGTACGACAACGCTCTAGGGGGAGCGTACGTGTGAGGGCGCGGGTTAGTGTCAGCATACGGGTTAGGATTAGGGGACGGCTGAGGGTCAGGCTTCGGGGAAGGGTTAGGGTTAGGCTTCGGGCTAGGGTTAGGGTTAGGGGACGGGGACGGTTTAGGGTCCAGGTGAGGGTACGACAACGCTCTATGGGGAGCGTACGTGTGAGGGCGCGGGTTAGTGTCAGCGTACGGGTTAGGATTAGGGGACGGCTGAGGGTCAGGCTTCGGGGAAGGGTTAGGGTTAGGGTTCGGGCTAGGGTTAGGGTTAGGGGACGGGGACGGTTTGGGGTCCAGGTGAGGGTACGACAACGCTCTAGGGGGATCGTACGTGTGAGGGCGCGGGTTAGTGTCAGCGTACGGGTTAGGATTAGGGGACGGCTGAGGGTCAGGCTTCGGGGAAGGGTTAGGGTTAGGCTTCGGGCTAGGGTTAGGGTTAGGGGACGGGGACGGTTTAGGGTCCAGGTGAGGGTACGACAACGCTCTAGGGGGAGCGTACGTGTGAGGGCGCGGGTTAGTGTCAGCGTACGGGTTAGGATTTGGGGACGGCTGAGGGTCAGGCTTCGGGGAAGGGTTAGGGTTAGGTTTCGGGCTAGGGTTAGGGTTAGGGGACGGGGACGGTTAAGGGTCCAGGTGAGGGTACGACAACGCTCTAGGGGGAGCGTACGTGTGAGGGCGCGGGTTAGTGTCAGCGTACGGGTTAGGATTAGGGGACGGCTGAGGGTCAGGCTTCGGGGAAGGGTTAGGGTTAGGGTTCGGGCTAGGGTTAGGGTTAGGGGACGGGGACGGTTTAGGGTCCAGGTGAGGGTACGACAACGCTCTAGGGGGAGCGTACGTGTGAGGGCGCGGGTTAGTGTCAGCGTAAGGGTTAGGATTAGGGGACGGCTGAGGGTTAGGCTTCGGGGAAGGGTTAGGGTTAGGGTTCGGGCTAGGGTTAGGTTTAGGGGACGGGGACGGTTTAGGGTCCAGGTGAGGGTACGACAACAATCTAGGGGGAGCGTACGTGTGAGGGCGCGGGTTAGTGTCAGCGTACGGGTTAGGATTAGGGGACGGCTGAGGGTCAGGCTTCGGGGAAGCGTTAGGGTTAGGCTTCGGGCTAGGGTTAGGATTAGGGGACGGGGACGGTTTAGGGTCCAGGTGAGGGTACGACAACGCTCTAGGGGGAGCGTACGTGTAAGGGCGCGGGTTAGTGTCAGCGTACGGGTTAGGATTAGGGGACGGCTGAGGGTCAGGCTTCGGGGAAGGGTTAGGGTTAGGCTTCGGGCTAGGGTTAGGGTTAGGGGACGGGGACGGTTTAGGGTCCAGGTGAGGGTACGACAACACTCTAGGGGGAGCGTACGTGTGAGGGCGCGGGTTAGTGTCAGCGTACGGGTTAGGATTACGGGACGGCTGAGGGTCAGGCTTCGGGGAAGGGTTAGGGTTAGGCTTCGGGCTAGGGTTAGGGTTAGGGGACGGGGACGGTTTAGGGTCCAGGTGAGGGTACGACAACGCTCTAGGGAGAGCGTACGTGTGAGGGCGCGGGTTAGTGTCAGCGTACGGGTTAGGATTAGGGGACGGCTGCGGGTCAGGCTTCGGGGAAGGGTTAGGGTTAGGCTTCGGGCTAGGGTTAGGGTTAGGGGACGGGGACGGTTTAGGGTCCAGGTGAGGGTACGACAACGCTCTAGGGGGAGCGTACGTGTGAGGGCGCGGGTTAGTGTCAGCGTACGGGTTAGGATTAGGGGACGGGTGAGCGTCAGGCTTCGGGGAAGGGTTAGGGTTAGGGTTCGGGCTAGGGTTAGGGTTAGGGGACGGGGACGGTTTAGGGTCCAGGTGAGGGTACGACAACGCTTCAGGGGGAGCGTACGTGTGAGGGCGCGGGTTAGTGTCAGCGTACGGGTTAGGATTAGGGGACGGGTGAGGGTCAGGCTTCGGGGAAGGGTTAGGGTTAGGGTTCGGGCTAGGGTTAGGGTTAGGGGACGGGGACGGTTTAGGGTCCAGGTGAGGGTACGACAACGCTTTAGGGGGAGCGTACGTGTGAGGGCGCGGGTTAGTGTCAGCGTACGGGTTAGGATTAGGGGACGGGTGAGGGTCAGGCTTCGGGGAAGGGTTAGGTTTCGGGCTAGGGTTAGGGTTAGGGGACGGGGACGGTTTAGGGTTCAGGTGAGGGTACGACAACGCTTCAGGGGGAGCTTACGTGTGAGGGCGCGGGTTAGTGTCAGCGTACGGGTTAGGATTAGGGGACGGGTGAGGGTCAGGCTTCGGGGAAGGGTTAGGGTTAGGGTTCGGGCTAGGGTTAGGGTTAGGGGACGGGGACGGTTTAGGGTCCAGGTGAGGGTACGACAACGCTTTAGGGGGAGCGTACCTGTGAGGGCGCGGGTTAGTGTCAGCGTACGGGTTAGGATTAGGGGACGGGTGAGGGTCAGGCTTCGGGGAAGTGTTAGGGTTAGGGTTCGGGCTAGGGTTAGGGTTAGGGGACGGGGACGGTTTAGGGTCCAGGTGAGGGTACGACAACGCTTTAGGGGGAGCGTACGTGTGAGGGCGCGGGTTAGTGTCAGCGTACGGGTTAGGATTAGGGGACGGGTGAGGGTCAGGCTTCGGGGAAGGGTTAGGGTTAGGGTTCGGGCTAGGGTTAGGGTTAGGGGACGGGGACGGTTTAGGGTCCAGGTGAGGGTACGACAACGCTTTAGGGGGAGCGTACGTGTGAGGGCGCGGGTTAGTGTCAGCGTACGGGTTAGGATTAGGGGACGGGTGAGGGTCAGGCTTCGGGGAAGGGTTAGGGTTCGGGGTAGGGTTAGGGTTAGGGGACGTGGACGGTTTAGGGTCCAGGTGAGGGTACGACAACGCTTCAGGGGGAGCGTACGTGTGAGGGCGCGGGTTAGTGTCAGCGTACGGGTTAGGATTAGGGGACGGGTGAGGGTCAGGCTTTGGGGAAGGGTTAGGGTTAGGGTTCGGGCTAGGGTTAGGGTTAGGGGACGGGGACGGTTTAGGGTCCAGGTGAGGGTACGACAACGCTTTAAGGGGAGCGTACGTGTGAGCGCGTGGGTTAGTGTCAGCGTACGGGTTAGGATTAGGGGACGGCTGAGGGTCAGGCTTCTGGGAAGGGTTAGGGTTAGGCTTCGGGCTAGGGTTAGGGTTAGGGGACGGGGACGGTTTAGGGTCCAGGTGAGGGTACGACAACGCTCTAGGGGGAGCGTACGTGTGAGGGCGCGGGTTAGTGTCAGCATACGGGTTAGGATTAGGGGACGGCTGAGGGTCAGGCTTCGGGGAAGGGTTAGGGTTAGGCTTCGGGCTAGGGTTAGGGTTAGGGGACGGGGACGGTTTAGGGTCCAGGTGAGGGTACGACAACGCTCTATGGGGAGCGTACGTGTGAGGTCGCGGGATAGTGTCAGCGTACGGGTTAGGATTAGGGGACGGCTGAGGGTCAGGCTTCGGGGAAGGGTTAGGGTTAGGGTTCGGGCTAGGGTTAGGGTTAGGGGATGGGGACGGTTTGGGGTCCAGGTGAGGGTACGACAACGCTCTAGGGGGATCGTACGTGTGAGGGCGCGGGTTAGTGTCAGCGTACGGGTTAGGATTAGGGGACGCCTGAGGGTCAGGCTTCGGGGAAGGGTTAGGGTTAGTCTTCGGGCTAGGGTTAGGGTTAGGGGACGGGGACGGTTTAGGGTCCAGGTGAGGGTACGACAACGCTCTAGGGGGAGCGTACGTGTGAGGGCGTGGGTTAGTGTCAGCGTACGGGTTAGGATTAGGGGACGGCTGAGGGTCAGGCTTCGGGGAAGGGTTAGGGTTAGGCTTTGGGCTAGGGTTAGGGTTAGGGGACGGGGACGGTTAAGGGTCCAGGTGAGGGTACGACAACGCTCTAGGGGGAGCGTACGTGTGAGGGCGCGGGTTAGTGTCAGCGTACGGGTTAGGATTAGGGGACGGCTGAGGGTCAGGCTTCGGGGAAGTGTTAGGGTTAGGGTTCGGGCTAGGGTTAGGGTTAGGGGACGGGGACGGTTTAGGGTCCAGGTGAGGGTACGACAACGCTCTAGGGGGAGCGTACGTGTGAGGGCGCGGGTTAGTGTCAGCGTACGGGTTAGGATTAGGGGACGGCTGAGGGTTAGGCTTCGGGGAAGGGTTAGGTTTAGGGTTCGGGCTAGGGTTAGGGTTAGGGGACGGGGACGGTTTAGGGTCCAGGTGAGGGTACGACAACGCTCTAGGGGGAGCGTACGTGTGAGGGCGCGGGTTAGTGTCAGCGTACGGGTTAGGATTAGGGGACGGCTGAGTGTCAGGCTTCGGGGAAGCGTTAGGGTTAGGCTTCGGGCTAGGGTTAGAATTAGGGGACGGGGACGGTTTAGGGTCCAGGTGAGGGTACGACAACGCTCTAGGGGGAGCGTACGTGTAAGGGCGCGGGTTAGTGTCAGCGTACGGGTTAGGATTAGGGGACGGCTGAGGGTCAGGCTTCGGGGAAGGGTTAGGGTTAGGCTTCGGGCTAGGGTTAGGGTTAGGGGACGGGGACGGTTTAGGGTCCAGGTGAGGGTACGACAACGCTCTAGGGGGAGCGTACGTGTGAGGGCGCGGGTTAGTGTCAGCGTACGGTTTAGGATTAGGGGACGGCTGAGGGTCAGGCTTCGGGGAAGGGTTAGGGTTAGGCTTCGGGCTAGGGTTAGGGTTAGGGGACGGGGACGGTTTAGGGTCCAGGTGAGGGTACGACAACGCTCTAGGGGGAGCGTACGTGTGAGGGCGCGGGTTAGTGTCAGCGTACGGGTTAGGATTAGGGGACGGCTGAGGGTCAGGCTTCGGGGAAGGGTTAGGGTTAGGCTTCGGGTTAGGGTTAGGGTTAGGGGACGGGGACGGTTTAGGGTCCAGGTGAGGGTACGACAACGCTCTAGGGGGAGCGTACGTGTGAGGGCGCGGGTTAGTGTCAGCGTACGGGTTAGGATTAGGGGACGGCTGAGGGTCAGGCTTCGGTGGAGGGTTAGGGTTAGTGTTCGGGCTAGGGTTAGGGTTAGGGGACGGGGACAGTTTAGGGTCCAGGTGAGGGTACGACAACGCTCTAGGGGGAGCGTACGTATGAGGGCGCGGGTTAGTGTCAGCGTACGGGTTAGGATTAGGGGACGGCTGAGGGTCAGGCTTCGGGGAAGGGTTAGGGTTAGGCTTCGGGCTACGGTTAGGGTTAGGGGACGGGGACGGTTTAGGGTCCAGGTGAGGGTACGACAACGCTCTGGGGGAGCGTACGTGTGAGGGCGCGGGTTAGTGTCAGCGTACGGGTTAGGATTAGGGGACGGCTGAGGGTCAGGCTTCGGGGAAGGGTTAGGGTTAGGCTTCGGGCTAGGGTTAGGGTTAGGGGACGGGGACGGTTTAGGGTCCAGGTGAGGGTACGACAACGCTCTAGGGGGAGCGTACGTGTGAGGGCGCGGGTTAGTGTCAGCGTACGGGTTAGGATTAGGGGACGGCTGAGGGTCAGGCTTCGGGGAAGGGTTAGGGTTAGGCTTCGGGCTAGGGTTAGGGTTAGGGGACGGGGACGGTTTAGGGTCCAGGTGAGGGTACGACAACGCTCTAGGGGGAGCGTACGTGTGAGGGCACGGGTTAGTGTCAGCGTACGGGTTAGGATTAGGGGACGGCTGAGGGTCAGGCTTCGGGGAAGGGTTAGGGTTAGGCTTCGGGCTAGGGTTAGGGTTAGGGGACGGGGACGGTTTAGGGTCCAGGTGAGGGTACGACAACGCTCTAGGGAGAGCGTACGTGTGAGGGCGCGGGTTAGTGTCAGCGTACGGGTTAGGATTAGGGGACGGCTGCGGGTCAGGCTTCGGGGAAGGTTTAGGGTTAGGCTTCGGGCTAGGGTTAGGGTTAGGGGACGGGGACGGTTTAGGGTCCAGGTGAGGGTACGACAACGCTCTAGGGGGAGCGTACGTGTGAGGGCGGGGGTTAGTGTCAGCGTACGGGTTAGGATTAGGGGACGGGTGAGCGTCAGGCTTCGGGGAAGTGTTAGGGTTAGGGTTCGGGCTAGGGTTAGGGTTAGGGGACGGGGACGGTTTAGGGTCCAGGTGAGGGTACGACAACGCTTTAGGGGGAGCGTACGTGTGAGGGCGCGGGTTAGTGTCACCGTACGGGTTAGGATTAGGGGACGGGTGAGGGTCAGGCTTCGGGGAAGGGTTAGGGTTAGGGTTCGGGCTAGGGTTAGGGTTAGGGGACGGGGACGGTTTAGGGTCCAGGTGAGGGTACGACAACGCTTTAGGGGGAGCGTACGTGTGAGGGCGCGGGTTAGTGTCAGCGTACGGGTTAGGATTAGGGGACGGGTGAGGGTCAGGCTTCGGGGAAGGGTTAGGGTTCGGGCTAGGGTTAGGGTTAGGGGACGGAGACGGTTTAGGGTTCAGGTGAGGGTACGACAACGCTTCAGGGGGAGCGTACGTGTGAGGGCGCGGGTTAGTGTCAGCGTACGGGTTAGGATTAGGGGACGGGTGAGGGTCAGGCTTCGGGGAAGGGTTAGGGTTAGGGTTCGGGCTAGGGTTAGGGTTAGGGGACGGGGACGGTTTAGGGTCCAGGTGAGGGTACGACAACGCTTTAGGGGGAGCGTCCGTGTGAGGGCGTGGGTTAGTGTCAGCGTACGGGTTAGGATTAGGGGACGGGTGAGGGTCAGGCTTCGGGGAAGGGTTAGGGTTAGGGTTCGGGCTAGGGTTAGGGTTAGGGGACGGGGACGGTTTAGGGTCCAGGTGAGGGTACGACAACGCTTTAGGGGGAGCGTACGTGTGAGGGCGCGGGTTAGTGTCAGCGTACGGGTTAGGATTAGGGGACGGGTGAGGGTCAGGCTTCGTGGAAGGGTTAGGGTTCGGGCTAGGGTTAGGGTTAGGGGACGGGGACGGTTTAGGTTCCAGGTGAGGGTACGACAACGCTTCAGGGGGTGCGTACGTGTGAGGGCGCGGGTTAGTGTCAGCGTACGGGTTAGGATTAGGGGACGGGTGAGGGTCAGGCTTTGGGGAAGGGTTAGGGTTAGTGTTCGGGCTAGGGTTAGGGTTAGGGGACGGGGACGGTTTAGGGTCCAGGTGAGGGTACGACAACGCTTTAAGGGGAGCGTACGTGTGAGGGCGTGGGTTAGTGTCAGCGTACGGGTTAGGATTAGGGGACGGCTGAGGGTCAGGCTTCGGGGAAGGGTTAGGGTTAGGCTTCGGGCTAGGGTTAGGGTTAGGGGACGGGGACGGTTTAGGGTCCAGGTGAGGGTACGACAACGCTCTAGGGGGAGCGTACGTGTGAGGGCACGGGTTAGTGTCAGCATACGGGTTAGGATTAGGGGACGGCTGAGGGTCAGGCTTCGGGGAAGGGTTAGGGTTAGGCTTCGGGCTAGGGTTAGGGTTAGGGGACGGGGACGGTTTAGGGTCCAGGTGATGGTACGACAACGCTCTATGGGGAGCGTACGTGTGAGGGCGCGGGTTAGTGTCAGCGTACGGGTTAGGATTAGGGGACGGCTGAGGGTCAGGCTTCGGGGAAGGGTTAGGGTTAGGGTTCGGGCTAGGGTTAGGGTTAGGGGACGGGGACGGTTTGGGGTCCAGGTGAGGGTACGACAACGCTCTAGGGGGATCGTACGTGTGAGGGCGTGGGTTAGTGTCAGCGTACGGGTTAGGATTAGGGGACGGCTGAGGGTCAGGCTTCGGGGAAGGGTTAGGGTTAGGGTTCGGGCTAGGGTTAGGGTTAGGGGACGGGGACGGTTTAGGGTCCAGGTGAGGGTACGACAACGCTCTAGGGGGAGCGTACGTGTGAGGGCGCGGGTTAGTGTCAGCGTACGGGTTAGGATTAGGGGACGGCTGAGGGTCAGGCTTCGGGGAAGGGTTAGGGTTAGGCTTCGGGCTAGGGTTAGGGTTAGGGGACGGGGATGGTTAAGGGTCCAGGTGAGGGTACGACAACGCTCTAGGGGGAGCGTACGTGTGAGGGCGCGGGTTAGTGTCAGCGTACGGGTTAGGATTAGGGGACGGCTGAGGGTCAGGCTTCGGGGAAGGGTTAGGGTTAGGGTTCGGGCTAGGGTTAGGGTTAGGGGACGGGGACGGTTTAGGGTCCAGGTGAGGGTACGACAACGCTCTAGGGGGAGCGTACGTGTGAGGGCGCGGGTTAGTGTCAGCGTAAGGGTTAGGATTAGGGGACGGCTGAGGGTTAGGCTTCGGGGAAGGGTTAGGGTTAGGGTTCGGGCTAGGGTTAGGGTTAGGGGACGGGGACGGTTTAGGGTCCAGGTGAGGGTACGACAACGCTCTAGGGGGAGCGTACGTGTGAGGGCGCGGGTTAGTGTCAGCGTACGGGTTAGGATTAGGGGACGGCTGAGGGTCAGGCTTCGGGGAAGCGTTAGGGTTAGGCTTCGGGCTAGGGTTAGGATTAGGGGACGGGGACGGTTTAGGGTCCAGGTGAGGGTACGACAACGCTCTAGGGGGAGCGTACGTGTAAGGGCGCGGGTTAGTGTCAGCGTACGGGTTAGGATTAGGGGACGGCTGAGGGTCAGGGTTCGGGGAAGGGTTAGGGTTAGGCTTCGGGCTAGGGTTAGGGTTAGGGGACGGGGACGGTTTAGGGTCCAGGTGAGGGTACGACAACGCTCTAGGGGGAGCGTACGTGTGAGGGCGCGGGTTAGTGTCAGCGTACGGGTTAGGATTAGGGGACGGGTGAGCGTCAGGCTTCGGGGAAGGGTTAGGGTTAGGGTTCGGGCTAGGGTTAGGGTTAGGGGACGGGGACGGTTTAGGGTCCAGGTGAGGGTACGACAACGCTTTAGGGGGAGCGTACGTGTGAGGGCGCGGGTTAGTGTCAGCGTACGGGTTAGGATTAGGGGACGGGTGAGGGTCAGGCTTCGGGGAAGGGTTAGGGTTAGGGTTCGGGCTAGGGTTAGGGTTAGGGGACAGGGACGGTTTAGGGTCCAGGTGAGGGTACGACAACGCTTTAGGGGGAGCGTACGTGTGAGGGCGCGGGTTAGTGTCAGCGTACGGGTTAGGATTAGGGGACGGGTGAGGGTCAGGCTTCGGGGAAGGGTTAGGGTTCGGGCTAGGGTTAGGGTTAGGGGACGGGGACCGTTTAGGGTTCAGGTGAGGGTACGACAACGCTTCAGGGGGAGCGTACGTGTGAGGGCGCGGGTTAGTGTCAGCGTACGGGTTAGGATTAGGGGACGGGTGAGGGTCAGGCTTCGGGGAAGGGTTAGGGTTAGGGTTCGGGCTAGGGTTAGGGTTAGGGGACGGGGACGGTTTAGGGTCCAGGTGAGGGTACGACAACGCTTTAGGGGGAGCGTACCTGTGAGGGCGCGGGTTAGTGTCAGCGTACGGGTTAGGATTAGGGGACGGGTGAGGGTCAGGCTTCGGTGAAGTGTTAGGGTTAGGGTTCGGGCTAGGGTTAGGGTTAGGGGACGGGGACGGTTTAGGGTCCAGGTGAGGGTACGACAACGCTTTAGGGGGAGCGTACGTGTGAGGGCGTGGGTTAGTGTCAGCGTACGGGTTAGGATTAGGGGACGGGTGAGGGTCAGGCTTCGGGGAAGGGTTAGGGTTAGGGTTCGGGCTAGGGTTAGGGTTAGGGGACGGGGACGGTTTAGGGTCCAGGTGAGGGTATGACAACGCTTTAGGGGGAGCGTACGTGTGAGGGCGCGGGTTAGTGTCAGCGTACGGGTTAGGATTAGGGGACGGGTGAGGGTCAGGCTTCGGGGAAGGGTTAGGGTTCGGGCTAGGGTTAGGGTTAGGGGACGGGGACGGTTTAGGGTCCAGGTGAGGGTACGACAACGCTTCAGGGGGAGCGTACGTGTGAGGGCGCGGGTTAGTGTCAGCGTACGGGTTAGGATTAGGGGACGGGTGAGGGTCAGGCTTTGGGGAAGGGTTAGGGTTAGGGTTCGGGCTAGGGTTAGGGTTAGGGGACGGGGACGGTTTAGGGTCCAGGTGAGGGTACGACAACGCTTTAAGGGGAGCGTACGTGTGAGGGCGTGGGTTAGTGTCAGCGTACGCGTTAGGATTAGGGGACGGCTGAGGGTCAGGCTTCTGGGAAGGGTTAGGGTTAGGCTTCGGGCTAGGGTTAGGGTTAGGGGACGGGGACGGTTTAGGGTCCAGGTGAGGGTACGACAACGCTCTAGGGGGAGCGTACGTGTGAGGGCGCGGGTTAGTGTCAGCATACGGGTTAGGATTAGGGGACGGCTGAGGGTCAGGCTTCGGGGAAGGGTTAGGGTTAGGCTTCGGGCTAGGGTTAGGGTTAGGGGACGGGGACGGTTTAGGGTCCAGGTGAGGGTACGACAACGCTCTATGGGGAGCGTACGTGTGAGGTCGCGGGATAGTGTCAGCGTACGGGTTAGGATTAGGGGACGGCTGAGGGTCAGGCTTCGGGGAAGGGTTAGGGTTAGGGTTCGGGCTAGGGTTAGGGTTAGGGGACGGGGACGGTTTGGGGTCCAGGTGAGGGTACGACAACGCTCTAGGGGGATCGTACGTGTGAGGGCGCGGGTTAGTGTCAGCGTACGGGTTAGGATTAGGGGACGCCTGAGGGTCAGGCTTCGGGGAAGGGTTAGGGTTAGTCTTCGGGCTAGGGTTAGGGTTAGGGGACGGGGACGGTTTAGGGTCCAGGTGAGGGTACGACAACGCTCTAGGGGGAGCGTACGTGTGAGGGCGCGGGTTAGTGTCAGCGTACGGGTTAGGATTAGGGGACGGCTGAGGGTCAGGCTTCGGGGAAGGGTTAGGGTTAGGCTTCGGGCTAGGGTTAGGGTTAGGGGACGGGGACGGTTAAGGGTCCAGGTGAGGGTACGACAACGCTCTAGGGGGAGCGTACGTGTGAGGGCGCGGGTTAGTGTCAGCGTACGGGTTAGGATTAGGGGACGGCTGAGGGTCAGGCTTCGGGGAAGGGTTAGGGTTAGGGTTCGGGCTAGGGTTAGGGTTAGGGGACGGGGACGGTTTAGGGTCCAGGTGAGGGTACGACAACGCTCTAGGGGGAGCGTACGTGTGAGGGCGCGGGTTAGTGTCAGCGTACGGGTTAGGATTAGGGGACGGCTTAGGGTTAGGCTTCGGGGAAGGGTTAGGGTTAGGGTTCGGGCTAGGGTTAGGGTTAGGGGACGGGGACGGTTTAGGGTCCAGGTGAGGGTACGACAACGCTCTAGGGGGAGCGTACGTGTGAGGGCGCGGGTTAGTGTCAGCGTACGGGTTAGGATTAGGGGACGGCTGAGGGTCAGGCTTCGGGGAAGCGTTAGGGTTAGGCTTCGGGCTAGGGTTAGAATTAGGGGACGGGTACGGTTTAGGGTCCAGGTGAGGGTACGACAACGCTCTAGGGGCAGCGTACGTGTAAGGGCGCGGGTTAGTGTCAGCGTACGGGTTAGGATTAGGGGACGGCTGAGGGTCAGGCTTCGGGGAAGTGTTAGGGTTAGGCTTCGGGCTAGGGTTAGGGTTAGGGGACGGGGACGGTTTAGGGTCCAGGTGAGGGTACGACAACGCTCTAGGGGGAGCGTACGTGTGAGGGCGCGGGTTAGTGTCAGCGTACGGGTTAGGATTAGGGGACGGCTGAGGGTCAGGCTTCGGGGAAGGGTTAGGGTTAGGCTTCGGGCTAGGGTTAGGGTTAGGGGACGGGGACGGTTTAGGGTCCAGGTGAGGGTACGACAACGCTCTAGGGGGAGCGTACGTGTGAGGGCGCGGGTTAGTGTCAGCGTACGGGTTAGGATTAGGGGACGGCTGAGGGTCAGGCTTCGGGGAAGGGTTAGGGTTAGGCTTCGGGTTAGGGTTAGGGTTAGGGGACGGGGACGGTTTAGGGTCCAGGTGAGGGTACGACAACGCTCTAGGGGGAGCGTACGTGTGAGGGCGCGGGTTAGTGTCAGCGTACGGGTTAGGATTAGGGGACGGCTGAGGGTCAGGCTTCGGTGGAGGGTTAGGGTTAGTGTTCGGGCTAGGGTTAGGGTTAGGGGACGGGGACAGTTTAGGGTCCAGGTGAGGGTACGACAACGCTCTAGGGGGAGCGTACGTATGAGGGCGCGGGTTAGTGTCAGCGTACGGGTTAGTATTAGGGGACGGCTGAGTGTCAGGCTTCGGGGAAGGGTTAGGGTTAGGGTTCGGGCTAGGGTTAGGGTTAGGGGACGGGGACGGTTTAGGGTCAAGGTGAGGGTACGACAACGCTCTAGGGGGAGCGTACGTGTGAGGGCGTGGGTTAGTGTCAGCGTACGGGTTAGGATTAGGGGACGGCTGAGGGTCAGGCTTCGGGGAAGGGTTAGGGTTAGGCTTCGGGCTAGGGTTAGGGTTAGGGGACGGGGACGGTTTAGGGTCCAGGTGAGGGTACGACAACGCTCTAGGGGGAGCGTACGTGTGAGGGCGCGGGTTAGTGTCAGCGTACGGGTTAGGATTAGGGGACGGCTGAGGGTCAGGCTTCGGGGAAGGGTTAGGGTTAGGGTTCGGGCTAGGGTTAGGGTTAGGGGACGGGGACGGTTTAGGGTCCAGGTGAGGGTACGACAACGCTCTAGGGGGATCGTACGTGTGAGGGCGCGGGTTAGTGTCAGCGTACGGGTTAGGATTAGGGGACGGCTGAGGGTCAGGCTTCGGGGAAGGGTTAGGGTTAGGCTTCGGGCTAGGGTTAGGGTTAGGGGACGGGGACGGTTTAGGGTCCAGGTGAGGGTACGACAACGCTCTAGGGGGAGCGTACGTGTGAAGGCGCGGGTTAGTGTCAGCGTACGGGTTAGGATTAGGGGACGGCTGAGGGTCAGGCTTCGGGGAAGGGTTAGGGTTAGGGTTCGGGCTAGGGTTAGGGTTAGGGGACGGGGACGGTTTAGGGTCCAGGTGAGGGTACGACAACGCTCTAGGGGGAGCGTACGTGTGAGGGCGCAGGTTATTGTCAGCGTACGGGTTAGGATTAGGGGACGGCTGAGGGTCAGGCTTCGGGGAAGGGTTAGGGTTAGGCTTCGGGCTAGGGTTAGGGTTAGGGGACGGGGACGGTTTAGGGTCCAGGTGAGGGTACGACAACGCTCTGGGGGAGCGTACGTGTGAGGGCGCGGGTTAGTGTCAGCGTACGGGTTAGGATTAGGGGACGGCTGAGGGTCAGGCTTCGGGGAAGGGTTAGGGTTAGGCTTCGGGCTAGGGTTAGGTTTAGGGGACGGGGACGGTTTAGGGTCCAGGTGAGGGTACGACAACGCTCTAGGGGGAGCGTACGTGTGAGGGCGCGGGTTAGTGTCAGCGTACGGGTTAGGATTAGGGGACGGCTGAGGGTCAGGCTTCGGGGAAGGGTTAGGGTTAGGCTTCGGGCTAGGGTTAGGGTTAGGGGACGGGGACGGTTTAGGGTCCAGGTGAGGGTACGACAACGCTCTAGGGGGAGCGTACGTGTGAGGGCGCGGGTTAGTGTCAGCGTACGGGTTAGGATTAGGGGACGGCTGAGGGTCAGGCTTCGGGGAAGGGTTAGGGTTAGGGTTCGGGCTAGGGATAGGGTTAGGGGACGGGGACGGTTTAGGGTCCAGGTGAGGGTACGACAACGCTCTAGGGGGAGCGTACGTGTGAGGGCGCGGGTTAGTGTCAGCGTACGGGTTAGGATTAGGGGACGGCTGAGGGTCAGGCTTCGGGGAAGGTTTAGGGTTAGGCTTCGGGCTAGGGTTAGGGTTAGGGGACGGGGACGGTTTAGGGTCCAGGTGAGGGTACGACAACGCTCTAGGGGGAGCGTACGTGTGAGGGCGTGGGTTAGTGTCAGCGTACGGGTTAGGATTAGGGTACGGCTGAGGGTCAGGCTTCGGGGAAGGGTTAGGGTTAGGGTTCGGGCTAGGGTTAGGGTTAGGGGACGGGGACGGTTTAGGGTCCAGGTGAGGGTACGACAACGCTCTAGGGGGAGCGTACGTGTGAGGGCGCGGGTTAGTGTCAGCGTACGGGTTAGGATTAGGGGACGGCTGAGGGTCAGGCTTCGGGGAAGGGTTAGGGTTAGGCTTCGGGCTAGGGTTAGGGTTAGGGGACGGGGACGGTTTAGTGTCCAGATGAGGGTACGACAACGCTCTAGGGGGAGCGTACGTGTGAGGGCGCGGGTTAGTGTCAGCGTACGGGTTAGGATTAGGGGACGGCTGAGGGTCAGGCTTCGGGGAAGGGTTAGGGTTAGGCTTTGGGCGAGGGTTAGGGTTAGGGGACGGGGACGGTTTAGGGTCCAGGTGAGGGTACGACAACGCTCTAGGGGGAGCGTACGTGTGAGGGCGCGGGTTAGTGTCAGCGTACGGGTTAGGATTAGGGGACGGCTGAGGGTCAGGCTTCGGGGAAGGGTTAGGGTTAGGCTTCGGGCTAGGGTTAGGGTTAGGGGACGGGGACGGTTTAGGGTCCAGGTGAGGGTACGACAACGCTCTAGGGGGAGCGTACGTGTGAGGGCGCGGGTTAGTGTCAGCGTACGGGTTAGGATTAGGGGACGGCTGAGGGTCAGGCTTCGGGGAAGGGTTAGGGTTAGGCTTCGGGCTAGGGTTAGGGTTAGGGGACGGGGACGGTTTAGGGTCCAGGTGAGGGTACGACAACGCTCTAGGGGGAGCGTACATGTGAGGGCGCGGGTTAGTGTCAGCGTACGGGTTAGGATTAGGGGACGGCTGAGGGTCAGGCTTCGGGGAAGGGTTAGGGTTAGGCTTCGGGCTAGGGTTAGGGTTAGGGGACGGGGACGGTTTAGGGTCCAGGTGAGGGTACGACAACGCTCTAGGGGGAGCGTACGTGTGAGGGCGCGGGTTAGTGTCAGCGTACGGGTTAGGATTAGGGGACGGCTGAGGGTCAGGCTTCGGGGAAGGGTTAGGGTTAGGGTTCGGGCTAGGGTTAGGGTTAGGGGACGGGGACGGTTTAGGGTCCAGGTGAGGGTACGACAACGCTCTAGGGGGAGCGTACGTGTGAGGGCGCGGGTTAGTGTCAGCGTACGGGTTAGGATTAGGGGACGGCTGAGGGTCAGGATTCGGGGAAGGGTTAGGGTTAGGCTTCGGGCTAGGGTTAGGGTTAGGGGACGGGGACGGTTTAGGGTCCAGGTGAGGGTACGACAACGCTCTAGGGGGAGCGTACGTGTGAGGGCGTGGGTTAGTGTCAGCGTACGGGTTAGGATTAGGGTACGGCTGAGGGTCAGGCTTCGGGGAAGTGTTAGGGTTAGGGTTCGGGCTAGGGTTAGGGTTAGGGGACGGGGACGGTTTAGGGTCCAGGTGAGGGTACGACAACGCTCTAGGGGGAGCGTACGTGTGAGGGCGCGGGTTAGTGTCAGCGTACGGGTTAGGATTAGGGGACGGCTGAGGGTCAGGCTTCGGGGAAGGGTTAGGGTTAGGCTTCGGGCTAGGGTTAGGGTTAGGGGACGGGGACGGTTTAGGGTCCAGGTGAGGGTACGACAACGCTCTAGGGGGAGCGTACGTGTGAGGGCGCGGGTTAGTGTCAGCGTACGGGTTAGGATTAGGGGACGGCTGAGGGTCAGGCTTCGGGGAAGGGTTAGGGTTAGGCTTCGGGCTAGGGTTAGGGTTAGGGGACGGGGACGGTTTAGGGTCCAGGTGAGGGTACGACAACGCTCTAGGGGGAGCGTACGTGTGAGGGCGTGGGTTAGTGTCAGCGTACGGGTTAGGATTAGGGTACGGCTGAGGGTCAGGCTTCGGGGAAGTGTTAGGTTTAGGGTTCGGGCTAGGGTTAGGGTTAGGGGACGGGGACGGTTTAGGGTCCAGGTGAGGGTACGACAACGCTCTAGGGGGAGCGTACGTGTGAGGGCGCGGGTTAGTGTCAGCGTACGGGTTAGGATTAGGGGACGGCTGAGGGTCAGGCTTCGGGGAAGGGTTAGGGTTAGGCTTTGGGCTAGGGTTAGGGTTAGGGGACGGGGACGGTTTAGGGTCCAGATGAGGGTACGACAACGCTCTAGGGGGAGCGTACGTGTGAGGGCGCGGGTTAGTGTCAGCGTACGGGTTAGGATTAGGGGACGGCTGAGGGTCAGGCTTCGGGGAAGGGTTAGGGTTAGGCTTTGGGCGAGGGTTAGGGTTAGGGGACGGGGACGGTTTAGGGTCCAGGTGAGGGTACGACAACGCTCTAGGGGGAGCGTACGTGTGAGGGCGCGGGTTAGTGTCAGCGTACGGGTTAGGATTAGGGGACGGCTGAGTGTCAGGCTTCGGGGAAGGGTTAGGGTTAGGGTTCGGGCTAGGGTTAGGGTTAGGGGACGGGGACGGTTTAGGGTCCAGGTGAGGGTACGACAACGCTCTAGGGAGAGCGTACGTGTGAAGGCGCGGGTTAGTGTCAGCGTACGGGTTAGGATTAGGGGACGGCTGAGGGTCAGGCTTCGGGGAAGGGTTAGGGTTAGGGTTCGGGCTAGGGTTAGGGTTAGGGGACGGGGACGGTTTAGGGTCCAGGTGAGGGTACGACAACGCTCTAGGGGGAGCGTACGTGTGAGGGCGCAGGTTATTGTCAGCGTACGGGTTAGGATTAGGGGACGGCTGAGGGTCAGGCTTCGGGGAAGGGTTAGGGTTAGGCTTCGGGCTAGGGTTAGGGTTAGGGGACGGGGACGGTTTAGGGTCCAGGTGAGGGTACGACAACGCTCTAGGGGGAGCGTACGTGTGAGGGCGCGGGTTAGTGTCAGCGTACGGGTTAGGATTAGGGGACGGCTGAGGGTCAGGCTTCGGGGAAGGGTTAGGGTTAGGCTTCGGGCTAGGGTTAGGGTTAGGGGACGGGGACGGTTTAGGGTCCAGGTGAGGGTACGACAACGCTCTAGGGGGAGCGTACGTGTGAGGGCGCGGGTTAGTGTCAGCGTACGGGTTAGGATTAGGGGACGGCTGAGGGTCAGGCTTCGGGGAAGGGTTAGGGTTAGGCTTCGGGCTAGGGTTAGGGTTAGGGGACGGGGACGGTTTAGGGTCCAGGTGAGGGTACGACAACGCTCTAGGGGGAGCGTACGTGTGAGGGCGCGGGTTAGTGTCAGCGTACGGGTTAGGATTAGGGGACGGCTGAGGGTCAGGCTTCGGGGAAGGGTTAGGGTTAGGCTTCGGGCTAGGGTTAGGGGACGGGGACGGTTTAGGGTCCAGGTGAGGGTACGACAACGCTCTAGGGGGAGCGTACGTGTGAGGGCGCGGGTTAGTGTCAGCGTACGGGTTAGGATTAGGGGACGGCTGAGGGTCAGGCTTCGGGGAAGGGTTAGGGTTAGGGTTCGGGCTAGGGTTAGGGTTAGGGGACGGGGACGGTTTAGGGTCCAGGTGAGGGTACGACAACGCTCTAGGGGGAGCGTACGTGTGAGGGCGCGGGGTAGTGTCAGCGTACGGGTTAGGATTAGGGGACGGCTGAGGGTCAGGCTTCGGGGAAGGGTTAGGGTTAGGCTTCGGGCTAGGGTTAGGGTTAGGGGACGGGGACGGTTTAGGGTCCAGGTGAGGGTACGACAACGCTCTAGGGGGAGCGTACGTGTGAGGGCGCGGGTTAGTGTCTGCGTACGGGTTAGGATTAGGGGACGGCTGAGGGTCAGGCTTCGGGGAAGGGTTAGGGTTAGGGTTCGGGCTAGGGTTAGGGTTAGGGGACGGGGACGGTTTACGGTCCAGGTGAGGGTACGACAACGCTCTAGGGGGAGCGTACGTGTGAGGGCGCGGGTTAGTGTCAGCGTACGGGTTAGGATTAGGGGACGGCTGAGGGTCAGGCTTCGGGGAAGGGTTAGGGTTAGGCTTCGGGCTAGGGTTAGGGTTAGGGGACGGGGACGGTTTAGGGTCCAGGTGAGGGTACGACAACGCTCTAGGGGGAGCGTACGTGTGAGGGCGCGGGTTAGTGTCAGCGTACGGGTTAGGATTAGGGGACGGCTGAGGGTCAGGCTTCGGGGAAGGGTTAGGGTTAGGGTTCGGGCTAGGGTTAGGGTTAGGGGACGGGGACGGTTTAGGGTCCAGGTGAGGGTACGACAACGCTCTAGGGGGAGCGTACGTGTGAGGGCGCGGGGTAGTGTCAGCGTACGGGTTAGGATTAGGGGACGGCTGAGGGTCAGGCTTCGGGGAAGGGTTAGGGTTAGGCTTCGGGCTAGGGTTAGGGTTAGGGGACGGGGACGGTTTAGGGTCTAGGTGAGGGTACGACAACGCTCTAGGGGGAGCGTACGTGTGAGAGCGCGGGTTAGTGTCAGCGTACGGGTTAGGATTAGGGGACGGCTGAGGGTCAGGCTTCGGGGAAGGGTTAGGGTTAGGCTTCGGGCTAGGGTTAGGGTTAGGGGACGGGGACGGTTTAGGGTCCAGGTGAGGGTACGACAACGCTCTAGGGGGAGCGTACGTGTGAGGGCGCGGGTTAGTGTCAGCGTACGGGTTAGGATTAGGGGACGGCTGAGGGTCAGGCTTCGGGGAAGGGTTAGGGTTAGGCTTCGGGCTAGGGTTAGGGTTAGGGGACGGGGACGGTTTAGGGTCCAGGTGAGGGTACGACAACGCTCTAGGGGGAGCGTACGTGTGAGGGCGCGGGTTAGTGTCAGCGTACGGGTTAGGATTAGGGGACGGCTGAGGGTCAGGCTTCGGGGAAGGGTTAGGGTTAGGCTTCGGGCTAGGGTTAGGGTTAGGGGACGGGGACGGTTTAGGGTCCAGGTGAGGGTACGACAACGCTCTAGGGGGAGCGTACGTGTGAGGGCGCGGGTAAGTGTCAGCGTACGGGTTAGGATTAGGGGACGGCTGAGGGTCAGGCTTCGGGGAAGGGTTAGGGTTAGGCTTCGGGCTAGGGTTAGGGTTAGGGGACGGGGACGGTTTAGGGTCCAGGTGAGGGTACGACAACGCTCTAGGGGGAGCGTACGTGTGAGGGCGCGGGTTAGTGTCAGCGTACGGGTTAGGATTAGGGGACGGCTGAGGGTCAGGCTTCGGGGAAGGGTTAGGGTTAGGCTTCGGGCTAGGGTTAGGGTTAGGGGACGGGGACGGTTTAGGGTCCAGGTGAGGGTACGACAACGCTCTAGGGGGAGCGTACGTGTGAGGGCGCGGGTTAGTGTCAGCGTACGGGTTAGGATTAGGGGACGGCTGAGGGTCAGGCTTCGGGGAAGCGTTAGGGTTTGGCTTCGGGCTAGGGTTAGGATTAGGGGACGGGGACGGTTTAGGGTCCAGGTGAGGGTACGACAACGCTCTAGGGGGAGCGTACGTGTGAGGGCGCGGGTTAGTGTCAGCGTACGGGTTAGGATTAGGGGACGGCTGAGGGTCAGGCTTCGGGGAAGGGTTAGGGTTAGGCTTCGGGCTAGGGTTAGGGTTAGGGGACGGGGACGGTTTAGGGTCCAGGTGAGGGTACGACAACGCTCTAGGGGGAGCGTACGTGTGAGGGCGCGGGTTAGTGTCAGCGTACGGGTTAGGATTAGGGGACGGCTGAGGGTCAGGCTTCGGGGAAGGGTTAGGGTTAGGCTTCGGGCTAGGGTTAGGGTTAGGGGACGGGGACGGTTTAGGGTCCAGGTGAGGGTACGACAATGCTCTAGGGGGAGCGTACGTGTGAGGGCGCGGGTTAGTGTCAGCGTACGGGTTAGGATTAGGGGACGGCTGAGGGTCAGGCTTCGGTGGAGGGTTAGGGTTAGGGTTCGGGCTAGGGTTAGGGTTAGGGGACGGGGACGGTTTAGGGTCCAGGTGAGGGTACGACAACGCTCTAGGGGGAGCGTACGTATGAGGGCGCGGGTTAGTGTCAGCGTACGGGTTAGGATTAGGGGACGGCTGAGTGTCAGGCTTCGGGGAAGGGTTAGGGTTAGGGTTCGGGCTAGGGTTAGGGTTAGGGGACGGGGACGGTTTAGGGTCCAGGTGAGGGTACGACAACGCTCTAGGGGGAGCGTACGTGTGAGGGCGCGGGTTAATGTCAGCGTACGGGTTAGGATTAGGGGACGGCTGAGGGTCAGGCTTCAGGGAAGTGTTAGGGTTAGGCTTCGGGCTAGGGTTAGGGTTAGGGGACGGGGACGGTTTAGGGTCCAGGTGAGGGTACGACAACGCTCTAGGGGGAGCGTACGTGTGAGGGCGCGGGTTAGTGTCAGCGTACGGGTTAGGATTAGGGGACGGCTGAGGGTCAGGCTTCGGGGAAGGGTTAGGGTTAGGCTTTGGGCGAGGGTTAGGGTTAGGGGACGGGGACGGTTTCGGGTCCAGGTGAGGGTACGACAACGCTCTAGGGGGAGCGTACGTGTGAGGGCGCGGGTTAGTGTCAGCGTACGGGTTAGGATTAGGGGACGGCTGAGGGTCAGGCTTCGGGGAAGGGTTAGGGTTAGGGTTCGGGCTAGGGTTAGGGTTAGGGGACGGGGACGGTTTAGGGTCCAGGTGAGGGTACGACAACGCTCTAGGGGGAGCGTACGTGTGAGGGCGCGGGTTAGTGTCAGCGTACGGGTTAGGATTAGGGGACGGCTGAGGGTCAGGCTTCGGGGAAGGGTTAGGGTTAGGGTTCGGGCTAGGGTTAGGGTTAGGGGACGGGGACGGTTTAGGGTCCAGGTGAGGGTACGACAACGCTCTAGGGGGAGCGTACGTGTGAGGGCGCGGGGTAGTGTCAGCGTACGGGTTAGGATTAGGGGACGGCTGAGGGTCAGGCTTCGGGGAAGTGTTAGGGTTAGGCTTCGGGCTAGGGTTAGGGTTAGGGGACGGGGACGGTTTAGGGTCTAGGTGAGGGTACGACAACGCTCTAGGGGGAGCGTACGTGTGAGGGCGCGGGTTAGTGTCAGCGTACGGGTTAGGATTAGGGGACGGCTGAGGGTCAGGCTTCGGGGAAGGGTTAGGGTTAGGCTTCGGGCTAGGGTTAGGGTTAGGGGACGGGGACGGTTTAGGGTCCAGGTGAGGGTACGACAACGCTCTAGGGGGAGCGTACGTGTGAGGGCGCGGGTTAGTGTCAGCGTACGGGTTAGGATTAGGGGACGGCTGAGGGTCAGGCTTCGGGGAAGGGTTAGGGTTAGGCTTCGGGCTAGGGTTAGGGTTAGGGGACGGGGACGGTTTAGGGTCCAGGTGAGGGTACGACAACGCTCTAGGGGGAGCGTACGTGTGAGGGCGCGGGTTAGTGTCAGCGTACGGGTTAGGATTAGGGGACGGCTGAGGGTCAGGCTTCGGGGAAGGGTTAGGGTTAGCCTTCGGGCTAGGGTTAGGGTTAGGGGACGGGGACGGTTTAGGGTCCAGGTGAGGGTACGACAATGCTCTAGGGGGAGCGTACGTGTGAGGGCGCGGGTTAGTGTCAGCGTACGGGTTAGGATTAGGGGACGGCTGAGGGTCAGGCTTCGGTGGAGGGTTAGGGTTAGGGTTCGGGCTAGGGTTAGGGTTAGGGGACGGGGACAGTTTAGGGTCCAGGTGAGGGTACGACAACGCTCTAGGGGGAGCGTACGTATGAGGGCGCGGGTTAGTGTCAGCGTACGGGTTAGGATTAGGGGACGGCTGAGTGTCAGGCTTCGGGGAAGGGTTAGGGTTAGGGTTCGGGCTAGGGTTAGGGTTAGGGGACGGGGACGGTTTAGGGTCCAGGTGAGGGTACGACAACGCTCTAGGGGGAGCGTACGTGTGAGGGCGCGGGTTAATGTCAGCGTACGGGTTAGGATTAGGGGACGGCTGAGGGTCAGGCTTCAGGGAAGTGTTAGGGTTAGGCTTCGGGCTAGGGTTTGGGTTAGGGGATGGGGACGGTTTAGGGTCCAGGTGAGGGTACGACAACGCTCTAGGGGGAGCGTACGTGTGAGGGCGCGGGTTAGTGTCAGCGTACGGGTTAGGATTAGGGGACGGCTGAGGGTCAGGCTTCGGGGAAGGGTTAGGGTTAGGCTTTGGGCGAGGGTTAGGGTTAGGGGACGGGGACGGTTTCGGGTCCAGGTGAGGGTACGACAACGCTCTAGGGGGAGCGTACGTGTGAGGGCGCGGGTTAGTGTCAGCGTACGGGTTAGGATTAGGGGACGGCTGAGGGTCAGGCTTCGGGGAAGGGTTAGGGTTAGGGTTCGGGCTAGGGTTAGGGTTAGGGGACGGGGACGGTTTAGGGTCCAGGTGAGGGTACGACAACGCTCTAGGGGGAGCGTACGTGTGAGGGTGCGGGTTAGTGTCAGCGTACGGGTTAGGATTAGGGGACGGCTGAGGGTCAGGCTTCGGGGAAGGGTTAGGGTTAGGCTTCGGGCTAGGGTTAGGGTTAGGGGACGGGGACGGTTTAGGGTCCAGGTGAGGGTACGACAACGCTCTAGGGGGAGCGTACGTGTGAGGGCGCGGGTTATTGTCAGCGTATGGGTTAGGATTAGGGGACGGCTGAGGGTCAGGCTTCGGGGAAGTGTTAGGGTTAGGCTTCGGGCTAGGGTTAGGGTTAGGGGACGGGGACGGTTTAGGGTCCAGGTGAGGGTACGACAACGCTCTAGGGGGAGCGTACGTGTGAGGGCGCGGGTTAGTGTCAGCGTACGGGTTAGGATTAGGGGACGGCTGAGGGTCAGGCTTCAGGGAAGGGTTAGGGTTAGGCTTCGGGCTAGGGTTAGGGTTAGGGGACGGGGACGGTTTAGGGTCCAGGTGAGGGTACGACAACGCTCTAGGGGGAGCGTACGTGTGAGGGCGCGGGTTAGTGTCAGCGTACGGGTTAGGATTAGGGGACGGCTGAGGGTCAGGCTTCGGGGAAGGGTTAGGGTTAGGCTACGGGCTAGGGTTAGGGTTAGGGGACGGGGACGGTTTAGGGTCCAGGTGAGGGTACGACAACGCTCTAGGGGGAGCGTACGTGTGAGGGCGCGGGTTAGTGTCAGCGTACGGGTTAGGATTAGGGGACGGCTGAGGGTCAGGCTTCGGGGAAGGGTTAGGGTTAGGCTTCGGGCTAGGGTTAGGGTTAGGGGACGGGGACGGTTTAGGGTCCAGATGAGGGTACGACAACGCTCTAGGGGGAGCGTACGTGTGAGGGCGCGGGTTAGTGTCAGCGTACGGGTTAGGATTAGGGGACGGCTGAGGGTCAGGCTTCGGGGAAGGGTTAGGGTTAGGCTTCGGGCTAGGGTTAGGGTTAGGGGACGGGGACGGTTTAGGGTCCAGGTGAGGGTACGACAACGCTCTAGGGGGAGCGTACGTGTGAGGGCGCGGGTTAGTGTCAGCGTACGGGTTAGGATTAGGGGACGGCTGAGGGTCAGGCTTCGGGGAAGGGTTAGGGTTAGGGTTCGGGCTAGGGTTAGGGTTAGGGGACGGGGACGGTTTAGGGTCCAGGTGAGGGTACGACAACGCTCTAGGGGGAGCGTACGTGTGAGGGCGCGGGGTAGTGTCAGCGTACGGGTTAGGATTAGGGGACGGCTGAGGGTCAGGCTTCGGGGAAGGGTTAGGGTTAGGCTTCGGGCTAGGGTTAGGGTTAGGGGACGGGGACGGTTTAGGGTCCAGGTGAGGGTACGACAACGCTCTAGGGGGAGCGTACGTGTGAGGGCGCGGGTTAGTGTCAGCGTACGGGTTAGGATTAGGGGACGGCTGAGGGTCAGGCTTCGGGGAAGTGTTAGGGTTAGGGTTCGGGCTAGGGTTAGGGTTAGGGGACGGGGACGGTTTAGGGTCCAGGTGAGGGTACGACAACGCTCTAGGGGGAGCGTACGTGTGAGGGCGCGGGTTAGTGTCAGCGTACGGGTTAGGATTAGGGGACGGCTGAGGGTCAGGCTTCGGGGAAGGGTTAGGGTTAGGCTTCGGGCTAGGGTTAGGGTTAGGGGACGGGGACGGTTTAGGGTCCAGGTGAGGGTACGACAACGCTCTAGGGGGAGCGTACGTGTGAGGGCGCGGGTTAGTGTCAGCGTACGGTTTAGGATTAGGGGACGGCTGAGGGTCAGGCTTCGGGGAAGGGTTAGGGTTAGGCTTCGGGCTAGGGTTAGGGTTAGGGGACGGGGACGGTTTAGGGTCCAGGTGAGGGTACGACAACGCTCTAGGGGGAGCGTACGTGTGAGGGCGCGGGTTAGTGTCAGCGTACGGGTTAGGATTAGGGGACGGCTGAGGGTCAGGCTTCGGGGAAGGGTTAGGGTTAGGCTTCGGGCTAGGGTTAGGGTTAGGGGACGGGGACGGTTTAGGGTCCAGGTGAGGGTACGACAACGCTCTAGGGGGAGCGTACGTGTGAGGGCGCGGGTTAGTGTCAGCGTACGGGTTAGGATTAGGGGACGGCTGAGGGTCAGGCTTCGGGGAAGGGTTAGGGTTAGGCTTCGGGCTAGGGTTAGGGTTAGGGGACGGGGACGGTTTAGGGTCCAGGTGAGGGTACGACAACGCTCTAGGGGGAGCGTACGTGTGAGGGCGCGGGTTAGTGTCAGCGTACGGGTTAGGATTAGAGAACGGCTGAGGGTCAGGCTTCGGGGAAGGGTTAGGGTTAGGGTTCGGGCTAGGGTTAGGGTTAGGGGACGGGGACGGTTTAGGGTCCAGGTGAGGGTACGACAACGCTCTAGGGGGAGCGTACGTGTGAGGGCGCGGGTTAGTGTCAGCGTACGGGTTAGGATTAGGGGACGGCTGAGGGTCAGGCTTCGGGGAAGGGTTAGGGTTAGGGTTCGGGCTAGGGTTAGGGTTAGGGGACGGGGACGGTTTAGGGTCCAGGTGAGGGTACGACAACGCTCTAGGGGGAGCGTACGTGTGAGGGCGCGGGTTAGTGTCAGCGTACGGGTTAGGATTAGGGGACGGCTGAGGGTCAGGCTTCGGGGAAGTGTTAGGGTTAGGCTTCGGGCTAGGGTTAGGGTTAGGGGACGGGGACGGTTTAGGGTCCAGGTGAGGGTACGACAACGCTCTAGGGGGAGCGTACGTGTGAGGGCGCGGGTTAGTGTCTGCGTACGGGTTAGGATTAGAGGACGGCTGAGGGTCAGGCTTCGGGGAAGGGTTAGGTTTAGGGTTCGGGCTAGGGTTAGGGTTAGGGGACGGGGACGGTTTAGGGTCCAGGTGAGGGTACGACAACACTCTAGGGGGAGCGTACGTGTGAGGGCGCGGGTTAGTGTCAGCGTACGGGTTAGGATTAGGGGACGGCTGAGGGTCAGGCTTCGGGGAAGGGTTAGGGTTAGGCTTCGGGCTAGGGTTAGGGTTAGGGGACGGGGACGGTTTAGGGTCCAGGTGAGGGTCCGACAACGCTCTAGGGGGAGCGTACGTGTGAGGGCGCGGGTTAGTGTCAGCGTACGGGTTAGGATTAGGGGACGGCTGAGGGTCAGGCTTCGGGGAAGGGTTAGGGTTAGGCTTCGGGCTAGGGTTAGGGTTAGGGGACGGGGAGGGTTTAGGGTCCAGGTGAGGGTACGACAACGCTCTAGGGGGAGCGTACGTGTGAGGGCGCGGGTTAGTGTCAGCGTACGGGTTAGGATTAGGGGACGGCTGAGGGTCAGGCTTCGGGGAAGGGTAAGGGTTAGGCTTCGGGCTAGGGTTAGGGTTAGGGGACGGGGACGGTTTAGGGTCCAGGTGAGGGTACGACAACGCTCTAGGGGGAGCGTACGTGTGAGGGCGTGGGTTAGTGTCAGCGTACGGGTTAGGATTAGGGGACGGCTGAGGGTCAGGCTTCGGGGAAGGGTTAGGGTTAGGGTTCCGGCTAGGGTTAGGGTTAGGGGACGGGGACGGTTTAGGGTCCAGGTGAGGGTACGACAACGCTCTAGGGGGAGCGTACGTGTGAGGGCGCGGGTTAGTGTCAGCGTACGGGTTAGGATTAGGGGACAGCTGAGGGTCAGGCTTCGGGGAAGGGTTAGGGTTAGGGTTAGGGTTCGGGCTAGGGTTAGGGTTAGGGGACGGGGACGGTTTAGGGTCCAGGTGAGGGTACGACAACGCTCTAGGGGGAGCGTACGTGTGAGGGCGCGGGTTAGTGTCAGCGTACGGGTTAGGATTAGGGGACGGCTGAGGGTCAGGCTTCGGGGAAGGGTTAGGTTTAGGCTTCGGGCTAGGGTTAGGGTTAGGGGACGGGGACGGTTTAGGGTCCAGGTGAGGGTACGACAACGCTCTAGGGGGAGCGTACGTGTGACGGCGTGGGTTAGTGTCAGCGTACGGGTTAGGACTAGGGGACGGCTGAGGGTCAGGCTTCGGGGAAGGATTAGGGTTAGGCTTCGGGCTAGGGTTAGGGTTAGGGGACGGGGACGGTTTAGGGTCCAGGTGAGGGTACGACAACGCTCTAGGGGGAGCGTACGTGTGAGGGCGCGGGTTAGTGTCAGCGTACGGGTTAGGACTAGGGGACGGCTGAGGGTCAGGCTTCGGGGAAGGGTTAGGGTTAGGCTTCGGGCTAGGGTTAGGGTTAGGGGACGGGGACGGTTTAGGGTCCAGGTGAGGGTACGACAACGCTCTAGGGGGAGCGTACGTGTGAGGGCGCGGGTTAGTGTCAGCGTACGGGTTAGGATTAGGGGACGGCTGAGGGTCAGGCTTCGGGGAAGGGTTAGGGTTAGGGTTAGGGCTAGGGTTAGGGTTAGGGGACGGGGACGGTTTAGGGTCCAGGTGAGGGTACGACAACGCTCTAGGGGGAGCGTACGTGTGAGGGCGCGGGTTAGTGTCAGCGTACGGGTTAGGATTAGGGGACGGCTGAGGGTCAGGCTTCGGGGAAGGGTTAGGGTTAGGCTTCGGGCTAGGGTTAGGGTTAGGGGACGGGGACGGTTTAGGGTCCAGGTGAGGGTACGACAACGCTCTAGGGGGAGCGTACGTGTGAGGGCGCGGGTTAGTGTCAGCGTACGGGTTAGGATTAGGGGACGGCTGAGGGTCAGGCTTCGGGGAAGGGTTAGGGTTAGGCTTCGGGCTAGGGTTAGGGTTAGGGGACGGGGACGGTTTAGGGTCCAGGTGAGGGTACGACAACGCTCTAGGGGGAGCGTACGTGTGAGGGCGTGGGTTAGTGTCAGCGTACGGGTTAGGATTAGGGGACGGCTGAGGGTCAGGCTTCGGGGAAGGGTTAGGGTTAGGGTTCGGGCTAGGGTTAGGGTTAGGGGACGGGGACGGTTTAGGGTCCAGGTGAGGGTACGACAACGCTCTAGGGGGAGCGTACGTGTGAGGGCGCGGGTTAGTGTCAGCGTACGGGTTAGGATTAGGGGACGGCTGAGGGTCCGGCTTCGGGGAAGGGTTAGGGTTAG